>NC_140124.1:47225796-47389025 GCF_964035555.1 Netta rufina
GCACTGAGGCCGGTACAGGTCTACACGTGAAGATTTATTCTAAACTTGTAGTTTTTCTGGTTGCAAATAAAGTCCCCCAGACATTAATAATGTAATGTATGAGCCTGTGAAAATCTGAAACCAACTGAATGTAAAGGCACTACACTATTTTTCCTCCTCTCTATGACTGCAAAGTCTGAAATACCTGTATCCAACATCCCATTAATATGTTTTATGCTAAGTTCAAATAGACTTCTTCTTTATTTTATTTTTCTTCTAAAGAAAATTCTTGAGCTCCCATTAATGAAGATAACAATCATCCCAGTATCTGTTTTGTAAAATATTTCTTATACTTGTTTATGAAGTCACATAGCTAAAATCAGAGTCACTTAGTCCACATCCCATTGCATAGGATAATGTGCAAAGTCAGCAGTGTCATTTGTAAGTAGCAAAACCAGTTAATCCACTGAATTTAAGAAAGAACCGACTGTATTTGCATTCAAGAGAAGAGCTGTAGGCATGTACTACAGTGATGCATTGAGTTTGAACTGTTTTCACAAGGAAATGAAGCATATGTAATTGTAGCATGTGTCTGTGCAATGATTTCTGAGACTTCTTTGAGTCTGAGCTTGTATACATCAAAACTGACAATGATACTGAGGCCTGATGGCCATTTAGCTCAAAGTCTTAAGGAACAGAAACAGAGTAAGTGTGCAAAACCCTATTCATGTCCGCACTGAGAGGGACTGTTTGGAGAAGCAGTAAATTTGCATAAGATGCTTAAAGCCCTGAAAAAGCTTCAATGAGTGCTTACCTTTTCACTACAGAATCCAATGACAAGACAAAAAGATAGTCAAAACGTGGCTTCAGCAACACTTCTGCTCACAGCAGTTTCTTATTTAGGTGTCTACTGAATTTTTCCTTCCACTGGAGTGAAAATAAAAGAGGCCAGATTGTTTTCCACACCCAGCAGGTTATAGAAGATTCCCCTCCTACAGAGCTGACAGACTCCTGCACAGAGATGTTTTTCTGTTTAGTCTAAAGTGTCAGGAGAAGTTTTAACAAATTTAACAAAACTAGATGGCATTGTAAGGAAGATGAAAATATTTTTCCTTCAGTAATTGTGATCTGTTGTTAAGAGAGCATTACAGAAAGAAATCTGTCCAGACATGAAAAGCGGCCCTTGACCTGCCCATTTATTTCCTTTCCAGCCTTCTTGGTCTTCTAAGTAGCAATGTGAAACCTATGACAGGTGAAGCTGGTCAACATTTAGAAAACTGATATAATAGAGAAATATACAATATATAAATAGAGAAAAATACAAATGGACAAGGAGGTGCAAGCTTTTTGACAGAAGTGTATCTCAAACAACTTTTAGTAGGTTTGGTCCTACTGCTCCCTGACTAAATTTGCCACAGCAGTAGAGTGCACTGCTGAAAACTGTACTTGAGTGCACAGTTTCTAACTGTGAAAGCTGTGGCCATAGGGCTACCACTAGCAGCAGGCTATGGGATCATTTCTTCTAACAAGTCAGTTTAAAACATGTTCTTTCGGTTAGGACTTCAGCCAGGATTTTAACCCAGAATTTTTTATAACAAAAATTACATTTTTAAGATACTTTGTTTAACCCACTCAATGCATACCCTGGAGAAATATGAAAGTGTACCCATAATAAAAGTATGTGTGATTTACACCAGGAAATAAATGTAGTGTAAGGTAGCTCTTGGGAAATGAAATTCCTGGGAAAAGGAAGATGAAAGAAATAGGATTACACTAGCTGTATTTTTGTTGTTGTTGTTCTACATTTTTAAGTGTACCTAAGTTATGAAATGATTTAGCTGTAAGAAATATTAATGTCCAAAATAAAACATAATTTTAGATTTTACTGTTCCCATAACTTCTACCTCACAATTAATTTTCCACTTTTCTGAATCCCAGCCCTTTTTAATATCTAATATATTAAGTACTTAATCCCATGGTGTAGAGAATATATGAGAAGTACAAAGAATAAATGATGAGAGGATGACTACATAAAAGAATAAAAATCAGTAATAAATACCAGGCACATAACTGAAGAACTTTTATGGAAGAGAAGCTCCTAGATTACAGGAAATAAAAAAAATAAAGCTCCCTATTTAGGCTTTGAAAAGACTTTAGTAACAAAGCATTGCTTTCTGTTGCTTAACATGAAAGAATGGATAGTTTAGTCACCTGAGAGAGGAATACAGTCCACCAGGTCTCAAAGTAAAATCTAATTGTTGATGATGCATAAAAAACCCTGTTTTCATTATATGACTGGGTCCATAGCTCTTGATTTAAATAACAATAACAATAATAACAAAATGTTGTGCAATATTTTTATTTTTCTGTTTTTATTTTTCTGATCTACCCTGGGATTAAGCAGATTTTCCACTCTCGGATTACTGGAAGATTGCAGAAAAGTTTCATCTAAACCTGAGATGATTTACTATGCGTATATCAGCCTCCATCACACAGAGATTGTACCAGAATGTAGAAAATACAAATATGTCAGCTATTTGTTTCTCTCACCTCCCATTCAGAGATTGCCTGCAGGCAGTTGTTCCATACATTTGGGGTAATATTTGCCCTTGAGTGTTGGCTTTGACTGAGCTAAGAGGTGTAGTGTGGTAGGCATGAGAATGGAAGTACCATTTCTGGGTGAAGTTTTGTAATTTTCATACAGTGCTCATATGGTCCTGCTCACACCATGGATCCAAGGACAGAATCTTGTAGTGCAATAGGGAGCTAGCAAAGAAGAGCAGGAACAATAGGAGATTCTAAGTAAGTGTTCTCTGTCCTGGCTTCCCATTAAATTCCTTTATATGGGTTGAGAATTTAGATCCAGGCCAGTGTGCCAGACTACGTTCAGTATCTTTAAATAGGTGTCTGTTTTTCCTCATTTGTGCAGAGAGTCTCTGCTGACACATACAACTAAGTCTGCAAAAGCGTCAGATGTCTCTCCCTGTACCTTAAAAGAGAATTGTCCTCATTATCTTAGAAAAATATTACATTTTGGTAATGAAGGCATTGGTCATGGCCTTGCAATGATTTTCTCCCTTAAAATTCAGGAGATAAAAAGAGAAAGAGAAAATGAGAAAAGCAATGTCATTTTTACCCATGAAAATACACAGCAGACTTAGTTAATTGTATTTTGTCTGATTTCCAAGGTTACTGCAAAACAAAAACAACAGGGTAATAATTCACATCCATTTTGAACATAATGGAAATTAAGCATAAACTAGCTTTGATGTTGTGAAAAAGTACATACAGCAAACACTGGCATTGGTTATTCATAAGTAAAGCTCTCCTTTCCTAAACTAAAGCTCTAATCTGATTTATGAAGTGCTGTATCGCTGCCTAGTGGTGAAATATAAAATTTCTGCTCCTTTGCAATCATTAAAGAGTGTACCTCAAGCTGATAATGGTAACAGCATATCAGTTTATGTAATTTACATATTTACATCACACACAATTTTAATTCCATAAAATCAGTGACCAAGCTTGCCACAGATGCGTACGTTTGGACAGCTGCAATATTCAATGCACAATGCACATTTTACAGTTTAGTTTTGTCCAGTTACCTTTAGGATGGTGGGTGTCCCAGAATGCCAGCTCATACACACATCCTATATCTGAAAAAGGCTGGATAAAATGGCAACTTTGCATTGCTCTGAGTGCAGAGACAGTAGAAAACCAGTTTCAGTGCTGAATTTCTGTGTTTCTAAAGAAATTGTCAAGTTACTCAAACCTGGACTTTTCTCTCTTTTTTTTTTTTTCTTTTTCTTTCCTTTTTTTTTTTTTTTTTTTTTTCCTACTGCCTTGCACTGAATAAGATAGATCCCTCAACACTCCTGTTTATTCCATGCCATGTCCATTTTGAGCCCCCAGCTGTCCTTCAGTAGTTCAAGTCCTTCTGCATTGGTCTTTTCTCTCCCTCTCTCTCTTTTTTTTTTTTTTTTTTTTTTTTTTTTTTCCCGAATATGTGAGCCTTTGGAATTGTATGTTTTAAACCAGGGATAAGAGATAATTCTGTCTGTGTAAGGCCTAACAGCCCTGCTTTTTGAACTCTGCTTCTGATATACTGAAATTGAGGGTGAAAGGACACAGAAAAACAGCCTCCTTATCTGTAATCCTGTTGTCATTGACTCCGTTGTAGGTTTCCTAAAGCCTGTATGCTAATATACTTTAACCACCTTAGAAGTTGGGTTCTGTGAAAATGCAGTGTATTAACATTAGCTGGAAACAGGGACCATGTTTTATACAAGCTCTATTATATAAAAAGTAATACAAATATTCTTCTCCAGGTGTCAGAATGTTTCAGGTTTACAATTACTAGTCTTAGGATAGATCTAGACTCTAGTCCAAACAGCTTTTAATAGCAACCTTTAAGTTGGTATTAAAGGTGAGGCAAGGCAAGGCAAGGCAAGGCAAGACAAGAGAGAAAAAAGGAAGGAAGGAAGGAAGGAAGGAAGGAAGGAAGGAAGGAAGGAAGGAAGGAAGGAAGGAAGGAAGGAAGGAAGGAAGGAAGGAAGGAAGGAAGTATACCTTTGCAAGGTTTTAGTTAGAATTGTGTGTAGGTAATTTGCTCTTGTCATTACTACTACCTTGCCAAGAATTTTCTTTCTGGGCATGTTGACAGAGATTTTTTACTCTTTTTATTTATTTATTTATTTATTTTTTACACATTTACTTCTGTGTGCTTGCTGGAGCAGAAATTCGTTTCAAAACTGAATTTTGACTGATGATGGGTTTTGACTTTGGCTTTTCTTATATACACAGTGAAACTAAGGAAATAAATTTGAGAAAAAGAACATAAAAACTGAGGTTTGTTTTACAAGCAGAGCTAATTGCAAGGACTGACGTAAACTCACTGCAACTTTTAGCCTGGTTTTGTGTAACTGTATTGTGTTGTTTATAGAAAATTCTTGCTTTTTTGATTGAGAGGATAACATCTCAGCTAATTTGCGAAAACAGAGGTTGTTTATTCTTCACGGAAGCAAGCACTTGCAGAAGTTTTCTTTGCAGTTTATAGCCAGCAAAAGTGATATGTCTTTTGTAGGAAGTAGTTTTTTTGTCAGAAGCACATGAGCATTTAGCATATGAGTAACCTCTAATAGTCAAAGGACAAAGGTGCATACACATAACTAAGGCTAAGTGTGTTCAGAACTAACTGAACTGGGGCCTAAAGTAGTAGCAGTATGTTATCGGTATTTTAAAACAGCATTTCAGGTTTTAAGGTTTTTATTAAATGTTTTGAATTAAATGGGCTGTGCACTTCAAGAATAATAACGTTTGTTTGTTTGTTTCTCTCATACTTTATAGAACGAGGCTCAAAAGGAAGTCTTGATCTCACAGAGTTAATAGGAGTTCCACTCCCTCCTTCTGTCTACTTTGTCACCGGCTACGGAGGGTTTCCGGCATACAGCTTTGGTATAGATGCCAATATTGGTCGATTGACAAGTGCTATAATACCACTGTCTTTCTATAGAGACTTTGCTATCGTAGTTACAGTGAAACCAAACAGCGATCGTGGAGGAGTGCTATTTGCAATAACAGATGCCTTCCAGAAAACAATTTACTTGGGAATGAGAATTTCACCAGTTGATGACAGCACCCAAAGAATAATTATGTACTACACAGAGCCTGGTTCCCGTATCTCCCAAGAGGCTGCTTCATTTAAAGTGCCAGTGATGACTAACAGGTGGAATAGGTTTACAGTGACTGTTCAGGGAAATTATATTGCTTTGTTCATGGACTGTGAAGAATATCAGAGAGTTCCATTTCAGAGGTCAGCTGAAGCCTTGGTATTTGATTCTGACTCTGGGATATTTGTTGGTAATGCAGGAGCCACGGGACTGGATAAGTTCACAGTGAGTACAATGTGATACACATCTCAGTATTGTGTATATGTATTCTTCAACCAAGAGATTCTGTTTACAATGGTTATATCATGGTTACAATGTATAGAGCTTATTTTTTCCATACCCAGCTAATGCAGATACATAAACTCTGACTTAAAATGCTCATAGAATGTCAGAAATTTAGAAATGATCCAGATATTGAGCTCAATGCTAAGTTTTTGTACTAGGAATTTCACAGTAAATGTATAATTTACATTTATATGGCCTTTTTTTTTCTGTAAGTCAGATTTCAGAGTATCCATTTGTTTAATTTATGAGAATAATACATTAGTACAACTCAGCATTTTAAATTCTTTTTTGCTTGGTATGTTCATTCCACACTAAACATCAAGAAGAGAGTGATCTTATCAAAGTATAGCTGGAAAATAAAGCTGTTTCTACAATTTATATATTACTTGAAGCTTATCAGGTGCTCTAGAAAAATGGAAAGGACCCAACACACTACCACAAGACCAGTATGCAAGAGATTAACTCATTACCAAACTAAAATGGAAACTTCACACCTTTTCTGTCTTGTACTTCTCCAGTACTTCAAAACTGGTACAGTAGTTTGTAAGAATAATATCTCTTCCCATAAATTAGCAGAGCAGCAGCACAAAACTGAATAGATCCTTTGCTTCAGAAAAACAGGATGTTCTTTCCAAAGTTCAACTGTATTGGCAGATTGTGAGCTCCAACAGGTAAACAGCAAGGATAATGTGCTTGTATCATTTATCTGACTAGACTAAGCATTTAGAAATTATAGGGATGTATTGAACAGCAGCAAATAAGTGGCAGAAAAGGATATGCAGGAAATCTGCCTGCTGGTGTTACCTTTCTGTAGACTGTTGGATTGACTGGACTATTGAGGCTGCCTGATTAGCAAGTAGGAATGAGAAACTTTCAAGAAAATCAGGTGACTTTGGTACCCCACCTGGAAAATACATGTGTGATGATTAGTTTCCAAGATTACCACCAATAATTCTGTAAATATGGAGAAAGGAGTGCATAGCAGATTACGCTTAAAGGCATCTTCCACTGAAACAGACTGTTCTGTTTACTCTGTATACATAAATTTCAGCCATTCAGCTGATTGCTTCAGTACTATGATTTGTGATGTGTTCTGTAGGTCACATGTATGCTCTTTTGTTTTTATACTTCATGCATCATATGTCACAATGAGTTAGGGGCAGAACAAATAAATTTTTGATAAACCCTCAAGCAAGAACTCTTTGTCCCGAATAGAAAAATACACACAAATTAAGCAAATGACTCTCTATGCCATTTGCTATTTTGCTCTGACTCTCGAGAATTCATGTGTCCAAGGCTCTGTTTACTAGACACAAAAGGACATAACTATAATCAGATTTTATGGAAAGAAAAGGAAATTCTATGACTTCTAAATAGAAGTACAAAACAAGCATAAATCAAATAATGGAAAAACAGAACATTAAAACATTAAAATTTATTCACATTTTAAAATTGAATTTGTTATCATAATATTTCAGGCCTTAGATAATTTCCCAAGCAAATCATATCAAAGTTTTTTTTCTGTTATTGTTATTGTTGTTATTATTGTTACTATTATTATTATTATTATTATTCACCTTCCTACATGAAATATTACTTCCTTGTACTGTTTTTATTCTTTCATTTAGGGTTCAATTCAACATCTGACTATCAGATCTGACCCAAGATCTACTGAAGACCATTGTGAAGATGATGATCCTTATGTGAGTATTCTTACAAACACTTCATCTATCCTCAGTGCTCATATAACAGATTTCAAGGTCAGTTGCCACAAGTTTTTATTTTTTTATTAAAAAAAAATAAATTTAATTAAAAAAAATAAATTTATAATATTATTAAATTTTAAATAGTATTATAAAATAAATTTAAATTTAAAACTAATTTTTTTTAATAGTTTTTTTTTATGAAACTAAATACAGTATTTCTTCATGGCAACATACTGCCATTTTAAAAGCTCTATGTGTAAGAATCTCTTATTTTGTTTTTTTTTTTTTCTTCTTTCTATAACATGCTTAAGAAAATGAACTGTTTTACAATTTTCTAAAGGGTCATATTCATGAAATACCCTAAGTACTGCAAAATAAGCTAACATCATAATGAGAATGAGGCTTCACCAATTTGGAAAAATAAAGATCAGTCTTTTCTACTTTGAAGTAGCTGATTCCTTGGAGAACATACTTTTTTTCTCTTACTTTTATGAACATGTTATTATGATTGGGTTTTGCACAGGCCTCGGGGGACATCAGTGGCAATGGCAGTATTCAAGAACATGAAAACATTCCTGAGACACAAGAAGCCCTTTCACCTTCTCATCTTCCCATAAGGGTAAATTTATTTGATTTATACACCCTACATTTCTGGTTTAATACTATTTTTTCAGATAGCAAGTCCTAGATTCTATTACTACTTTTTAAAATTTCATTTATTTTTCTCTGCTTTAGTTTAAACTTCTCTGAGAACTTGTTTTACAACTTAATTGTGTGTTGACCTGGCTTCCTGCTTCTGATACGTTTGAAAAAAAGATTATTTTTTATGCATTTTGCAAATAACTCAAACTTTTTCACCTGTCTTATGCTTCTCACAGACTCACAGAACAGCTAATGCTGAAAGAGACCTATGAAGATTATTCTGTCCAAATCTCTTCTTAAAATAGTCAATGACAGATTGGTGCAAGTAGAAAAAAAAATGTTCTGATGTAGACATGGAATTTCTTGCATTTCAGTTTGTTTCCGTTGCCTCTTGCCCTTCCACTGGCTACTGACTGATAAGGGTCTGTCTCTACTTTACTCCCTCCTATCGGGATTTTATATGTATTGATATGACCACTCTGAGCCTTCTCTTCTTGAGGCTAAACGGTTCTCACTCTCTTATCTTCCCTTCATAAGTCAAATGCTCTAGTTCCCTAATGATCTTCATGGTCCTTTCCTGGACTTGATCTAATCTGTCCATATACTTGGGATACAAGATCCACACACAGTTTTCAGGATGGGGTGTTACCAGTGCTGAATAGAGAATAATCACCTCCCTTGACCTGCTGACATCACTGATCCTACTGCAGCCCAGGATGCTGCTGGCCTTCTTTGCTGGAAGGGCACATTGCTGGCTATGCTTCCAACTGCCCACCAGGATCCTAGATTTTAGCATGATAAAATTAAAAAAAAAAAAAAAAGAAAAGAAAAATCTGAAATCCAAAAAATTACATCAACTGACTTCACTTTGTCAACTAGATGGGTAATCTTGTCATAAAAGGTTTTAATTAAGTAAGGGATTAAGTTTGTTAAACAAGATTTTCCACTGGATTTTGTTTTTCAGTAACTCCCAGAACAATCTTCTCCATAATTTTACTATACCCTGAAGTGAGACTAACAGATCTGTAATTACCAGGGTTTTCTTTCTTGCCCTTCTTGAAAGCAAGGACATTTGCTAGCTTCCAGTCAACTGGAATCTCTCTAGATTCTCAAGACTATTGAAAAATAATAGAGAGAGGTCTCACAATGACATCAGCCAGCTCTTTGAGTAGCCTTGGATGAATCCTATCAGACCCCATAGACTTATATGCATCCAGCTGAAGCAGCAAATCTCACAGAAGTTCAGCGTTGGCTGGGAGTTTACCATTCCTGCTGTCACGGTCCTCCATTTCAGGGTGCCAGGAAACCCATAGCCCATCATTAATGTTAAAAGCAAAGGTGAGGAAGGCATTTAAATGGCTCTATTTTGTCTATATTCCTATTTGCAAGGAACCATCTTCATCAAGAAACAGATCAATGTTGTTGCTGGTTTTCCTTTTGCTCTTAACACATTTTAAGAAACTCTTTTTATTGTCCCCCACAGTAGTGGCCATCTTCAATTATAATTGAACCCTATGAATCACCTCCCTACAATGGCAAAAAAAAAATCTCTGTGGTCCTCCCATGTCACATAACCTCACTTCCATTGACCATACATTTCTTTTCCCACCTAAGCTCTAAAAGGACTTTGTATTTAAAGAAAAATGTTGTTCCTCATTCCTCAAAGTAGCCAAGACCCAGCCTGATTTAAGGGATTTTTAAACACAAAACTCTGTGATACATTACAAGGCTAACATTATAAGTTTCCTGTAGTTCAGAAAAATTGTAATAAAAGGTTTATTCATCCCTAAAAAGTAATTGCAATATTCCTAAACAGATTGTCAATAGCAAGATCTAGGTATAAGAGAAATAAGAGAAGAAGAAACATTCATGTGGTTTTTTGTTTGTTTGTTTGTTTGTTTGTTTTCTCAAATTGAGTAAATAAAACTGAAATCAAAAGAAAGTACTTTTGTCAGTTATAGTGGGAATCAGATCTGGCCCCTAGTGGGAAAGATCTTATTTTCCCCTCAAAATTAGCCCTAAGCCCTTTTCTCAATACTTAATAACAAGAAGACCCTTGAAGTTTTTTAATTGATTTCTGCTTTAAAACATATACTAAGCCTTTTTTTTCTAAACAGTTTGTTGGGATTTTATGTATTTTAGCTTGAAGATACACTGGCCGAGCCAGTGGAAGCACCACCAACCATATTGTCTTTTTTGGAAGAAAGCAATTTCTCGGGACATCACAGACCAGAAGAAACCTCTGAAACAGCTAAAATTAGAGAACAAGGCATGATCTCTTTTTTTGTTCGTTTGCTTGTTTGGAGGCAGGTAATGGGGGGTTGTCATTTTTGTTATCTAGGTCAGAGTTGGTAGTTTTCTTTTGTATGAAAAACCACAGACATATTTTGGGTGCTGCCAGGAGTTGAAAATTATATGATTTGTGGGATCCTGTGTGTTCAAAGGATCAGCATGTCAAACATTGAAACTGCAGTCTGTTAGACCACAGTTTCTTAACAACAGCAAAGGTAAGTGGTAGCAAATACAGAGAACACTCAATGCATCTCTCACTTCACTCCATATAGATGCTTACACTAGTCATTTTTAAACATGCCGAGTAGGCTTACCCATCCATAGTGTGAAAGTTTCAGTCACTTTTTTTCCAGAAAGTTTTATATTTTAAAATAAATAATATTAATAATTATAAAATTTAAAAGAAGAAGAACAAAAATTTTTAAAATAAAAAAATAATAAATAAAATAAAAACAATAAAAAAAAAAAAAACCTGACCTGTGGAGCTACAGCTGTGATACTCTACAACACTACAGGAATGTACAGGCGTTACAGGTGTTAGGCAAAGGGAAGGAAAGGAGAAAAATGCTCTCCATTTTGCTCAGGTCATTGAGAAACATGACATTTATTAAGACATATATCTGTAAATAGTGTCACTGGCTCTAAAATCAAGTGAGTCCTTTTGAAAGAAATTTAAGATAACTGTTTAATTCAATGACCTTCTGCAGAGCCTTTCATCTAAAACTGAGTACCACCACTGAATAAATGACTATATTCCACTTATCTTCACTGCAAAGAATGTGAATATATTTAGTGCATAAATGGGGTATTTTGGATGCAAGTATTAGCAACATCATGAAAACATCAGCTTATAAACTACTGAGAAATCTAATCCTCCACTAGCAAGGTAATTTTGGTGCATGCCCAGAGAACAAGACGCTATTTATCTAAATAAAGTCAAAGAAATTGTATCTTTTTAAATTTTACATATACTCCAGATAGTGCCTGTTGTACTTATCCCTCCTTTTTTTACATTACATATGTGAAAAATAGGCAATCATTAGACATGAGTTTGAGGCAAAGAAAATGCAATACAGTCTTTGTCCTTAAATAAACTTTCATTTTATAATTTTATTCTCTCTTCTCTCTTTTCTTTTTTTTTTCCTTTTTTTTTTTTTGTTTCTTTTTAAATATTTCAGAGTTATAAAGTGACATTAATTCTTGGAATATTCTGTATTTTGGTCATAATCTAAATAATTTCTTTGTTCAAACTAATTGCAACATGTGCTATGATAGATAACCTCTGAATCAGTGTAATTTTGCTCTGTTTCTCACTATTAAGTGATTGTTTTATTTAGATTCTGCTGTCATGGAAACTGAACAAGGCAACAGTCAGTCTACCATTGTTACACAGAAAATCTTAGGAGAAGAAGATGCCTCTGGGTTTAGTATTTTGCCAACAGAGAGCGGAGAGAAGGTCTGTACAAAGGATTTGTTATCTGCTTTATCTTTTTTGGCCCAAGGGCAGGTAAACATATATGAACTTTAAGTGCTTTGTTGAGTTGTTTTCTTTGTCTATTACATCTTAGCAGCATAGCAAACCAGAAGTTACTTCTCATGTTCTTGAATGTCCTTTCATGACAACAGACTGAAAAGCACTCTCACTATACAGAAGTTTGGATCTATAAGGATTTCTCACATTGAGATGGACTTGAGATTCTTGATTGAAAAAAAAAATATATATATATATATATAATAATAATAATAATAATAATAATAATAATGAAGTTATTACCAGGAAGTAAATATATAGCAGATTTTAAAGGTATAGCAATAATAAACAGTAGGAGCTGCTAGAGGTAGTAGATATGCAATTAGCGGCAGTAAAAAAACATATATATTTATATATATATTAGTATTATAGGTTCAAAAAATTGTCAATACTAAGCAGCAAATAAACTTATGAGAGATGACACTCACCAGTACTATGGCAGCAAATATACATGTAAAAATATATATTCATAAGACCACTACCAGTACCAAATATATGAAACCAATCCCAGAACAGTGATCCAACTGACCTCAAAAATGGTCCAATTCATTGGAACAACCCCAGAAATGGACACAGAAGGAGGACCAATAAAATAATGGCCAAAGTCTCACTTCAAAGTTGATTCACATCATGGGGTTTGGAGGATCACAGGTTTAGGAGTCAGCCTGACATAGCAACACAGAGTTAGAAGTCAGCCCAGTGTTCCAGGGAAGCTTCAACCTATTTACGATAATAGAAAGAGAAGAATATGTGCAGCATGAGAAATTTTCAGAGAGGGAAGCTCCATTTGGGGTGAAAATCAGGCCTTTTTCATACCATAAAGACAAGAGAGTACAGGACGGCACCACTTCAAGCAGTCAGTAGATGCTGTTGCTTTCTGATTTTCTCCTGAGACAGCCAATAGATGATGGTGTTTATTATTTTCTCAGTTAAACCACAGGATAATGCAAGATATTTAGTATATTTAATTTTTTACTTACTCGGGGACAGAAAGGTCAGAATGGAGAAGATGGGCCCACAGGACCTCCAGGAAGGCCAGGAATAGGAGATGTGCAGAGAAAAGACCCAGGATCTCCTGGACCTTCAGCAAAACATGGCCAACATGGTCCACCTGTGAGTATTGTCTGTTGAAAGAATGCATGTGCTTTAGGAAGGGTAATAGTTATTCATGTGTAAAGGCCTGAAACACCATAGCCTCACACACTGTCATCAGTTATACTTCTAGAAGATGTGTTTTTAGACCCATGAAATCAGTTCAGGAGTATCTGCTTTGCACATGTGTTAATGGCTATACAAGGGCCTGATAGAAGGAATCATCAGAAAGCACAAGGCAAACAACTGAGGCGCCAACATATTCTCCAAATATACAAGCATTTTCAGGACAAATCAATTTATTTATTTTTTCATGCTAGGGAAAAAAATGGAGTGCAACAGTGGGACTTCAAAGTAACTAGTGCTTACATTTGTTTTGTTACTATAGTTACTTAGAAAGTAAACCCTCTTATTTCCTATCATAGATATTTTGTTATAAGTTGTGAAATGAAACATTACCCTGTATTTTTTATAGTTAGTCTTTTGTCCATGTGCAGTGTGTTCCAGCCTTGCGTATGTCTGTGCAACTCTACTAATGGACTGAGGGGGCTTCACTCAACAATAAAATTAGTAAACATGGGGAATGTGGCCCTCACTATCCATGAGGAAATGGTTGGTGACCTGCTACGGCACTTGGATGTACGCAAGTCGATGGGGCCAGATGGGATACACCTGAGGATACTGAGAGAACTGGTGGAGGAGCTGGCCAAGCCACTTACCATCATTTATCAACAGTCCTGGCTATCGAGGGTGGTCCCAGTCGACTTCTCCCTCAGTTACATTAGCATGGGACAGTTCTTGTAGATTCTGGGTAATCTTCAAAGTAGTCAACAGTGCTTGAGCAGCAGCATGGAGCTCAGAGACTGCCAGCCTAAAAACCTTCAATAACAAGGCTAGCCTGCACGGAACTTGAAGCTGCTGTGATGACAGTGACAACCTGCACAGGCTAATGTAATGTACTCTTGACATAACCTGTAAGGATTAGCTTTAAGCATGCCTGAAGCTCTAGTGATCCTGTCTCACTTAACATGTCTAAGCATTAGGGCATGGGTTTAGATTGCTGAGCTGGGTCTAGATATCCTGACAGTATAAAAGGATAAGTATAAGTAAAAGTATAAGGATAAGGAGTATATAAAGCCCAGCTGTCTGCAATCATCATTCCACCACCGTCTTCCTATAGCCTTGTTCTCTTGGAATAAAACCCCAAGGCCTGGGAAGGGAAGGAGCCTCAGGTCTAGAAGATGTAGGGAGCAGGACAAAAGATTGTAGTGACAGTACACCTGTTCCACCAGTTAGGAATCCTGCCAATAAGAAACTAAGGACTATGATGTCAGGAAAATATTTTTCTTTCTTTCTTACACTTAATTAAGGAATTCATGCCTGAAAACCCCATGGTTTAACACAAAAGAGCTCCAGGAGGATGGGCTAAGTGACAGTTCTCCAATATGCTGCACAGCGGTCGTATTCCTAGAATGTTCTTTTCAGGCTTTGCTCATCCTGCCACACACAAAGCCTGTCAGCCCTTCCAGGATGTTTTCTGCTTTGATTGCAAAGAAGAAATATTGCCCCAGTCAGCTAGTCTTCATCAAAATCTTCTACAGTATGCCAGAACTCTCAATGGTAGAGAAAGGAGTTGAGGAGCCCGTGTGTGGTCTGAGCACTAATCAGACTATTACTGGATAGACAGCTGACACGTGTGTGGAGTTCAGTCCCAACACATCTATAGTAGCATTGTCAAAACCTGCTTGCATAACACCATTATTTTACATGAAAATGTTGTATCTATATTATATTGTTTAAAATTATTTTTTATTTCACTATGCAATGATTTGATATAGTTTTCTATTAATATGTATTTAAATCATTTTTTTATACCAAACCAAATTCTCAGTCGACAAGAAATACAAATGCTAGAACTTAGTCGTGTTAGCTGGTACTTGGTGCCACATAGTATTTCACACTTTTGTTTCATGAAGTAGGTCCAAAATACTTGCCTGTATGTGCTAGGAAGAGGACTATCAAACACCACCTGCTTTAGATTTACTATCATCCACAGGGTCTTCCTGGGCTTGATGGAGTGGTTGGCCCACCAGGACAGAAGGGAGAAAAGGTAAGTTAAACATCTGTGTTGCCCCTTGCAACACAGTGTTGGCTGACTTCAACAATTTTTTTACTTAATCCAGATGTTAATGACTTATTGGAACATATTGGAAAAGACATACTGAGAAATCCAGGTGGATGCAGTCTCATTTTCTGCAGCATGCAATGTTCAAAATGCAATTCTATTGCAATTCACAAATAAAAAGCTAGGAAGTCTCTAGGGGGAAAGAAAGAATTGCAGCTCCTAGTCCAGACTGCAGAAACTTCTCTCCATGGTTTGTGTGTGTATACTAGGGCCACTGGAATGACTTAAGTTTGAATTCTGTGGTCTGCTCCATGTGCCTTATCCCAAGTCACACAAGCGCAGGTCTTCCGACCACTAGCACAGCAAGGTTTTTACACTTCTGCAGCATCCTATGTCTGCCTGAACTGTTGACTGCTGCAGTTTTGCCATTTCAAGCTATGATTTCCCAATCCCACACTTGCATCAGCTTCAGCCTTCACTCAGTCTTTGGTGAGATGTTTCAGCATGCTAATGTGGCAGCAGAGGGTTACTTAGTTTTCCATTGACTTGCTGCAGTGAATGGCATAATTGAGGATCAAATGAGTTCTACAGCCAACACAAAGGAAAAGTGGGAAACATGAGTGGAAGCAAGGGATGATAGCATCCAGCAGAGAGATTTTCTTATTCTACTATTGAACCAAAAATCACATACTGCAAAAAAATGCCACTCTCAATATCTTTCCCCTATTTACTGCATAACCACTTCAAGAAGGATGTGCAGAACATCAGCTCCAGGGCAGCCAAGTTCTGCAGCAGAGCAGGGGGTGGACTAGATGATCTTCAGAGGTCCCTTCCAACCTCAGCAATTTGTGACTCTGGCAGCAGAGATCTGCAGAGATGATCAGGGGCTTCGAGCATGTGACTGGTGAGGAGAAGATGAAGGAGCTCAAACTGGTTATTCTGGTATAAAGAAGACAAAGCTGTGATCTAAGAGCTGCCTACAATTCTTTGAAGGGCAGTTGTAAAGCTGATGAAGCCAAATGGTTCCTCGTAGCACCAGAGGGTACAACAAGTGACAATGACCTAAAAACTGCATCTTAAGAGGTTCAGGCTAAACCTTAGGAGAAACTGGTTCACTAGGAGGTTGGTGCAGAATTGTGGCAGGTTGCCCAGAGAGGATGCAGAAGCTCTCCATTGTTCGATGTTTTCAAGACTAGAATGGACAGAGCCATCATGGACCTGATGTATAGGTGGTGATGTTTCCAGTTCAAGGGGGACACTGGATTAGATGGCCTCCGGAGGTCCTGTACAACCCTTTTTCTGTGATTCTAAGTCTCACTTTTTTTTAGTGGCTAAGGGAAAATTTAATCCTTCAGTGGCTATCTACACTTAGGTTTCAGCACAAGAACTTGAAAGTAGACTCCTAAGTGAGCCTTGAAATTTCACATACTACAAGCAAAATTAAAAACCTCCAAAACAGACAGAATATTGACATATTTATTTTTTAAATTGAAAGATTTTTTAATATCAATCTGAGAATGTAGGGTCTGACTTGTGATTTCAAAAAAAAAAATGATGTTGGTAGAACTACAGAACACCTGGGATCTAGCAACTATCCAGAAAATAAAGAATGCATCTTACAAAGCAGGCAGCCACACCTTGTCTCTATTGTGAACAGTGGCTTGAGTTTTACGTAAAAGATTTTAAGAAGAGAATAAATTCTACATGAAGCAAACAGGACCTGACTCTCAGATTATAGGAAAGAGAATTAACTGAAAGAGAAAAATAATTTTCAAACAGGGTATAATACTCAAAAAATGGCAAAAAAATTCAACTGTTTTGCCTCACTGAGACTGTTTTCTACATTGTGTACATACATTGACAAATGTTAATTAGAAGTGAAGCACTACATATTTGTTCCTTCTCAATACAATCCCCAACACGATGGGATAATATGATTTTTCTATTTCTACTATGCATTTTTACCTGAAAACCTTGTTTTAATCTGCAGTGTGATATCAAGTTGTAATAATTATTCCTATTTACTACATATAATACTACAGGGTGAAACTGCAGGATGCATAGAAGAGTGCAAAGTTAAGTCATCTAGTTCCTTGGAGTGATATATGATACGTTTTTTTGCCACTACTTTTTGAAGAAATCATTGTTATCGTTACACTGCTGATGCTTACTCATTTTTTCGGAACTTACTTAAACAAAGTTTCAACTTAATGTGTAAGCACAGGAGCTTGCCAATATAACAATTAAGTCCATTAGATTCAGTGCAATTTAGAAAATGAATATTTATATGCAGTGAGTTTCTGTCTTTTCCATACGTTAGATGTGGGGAAATGGCATTTAGGTAAACTATATAAAAGCAAATCAAATAATCTGATTGCTGCAGAAGAGCCTGAAAACCATACTCATAATCATATCCCTTGTTTGGACTGGTATCATAGACAGCTTGCTTATTACCACACCAGATCAGTTTCTGTTTCTCATATAGTCTATGAGGGTTTTGTCATTTAAGTTTAGAAGCATAAGGATGTGACCCAAAGTGTTTAATTCTGTGTAGTCTAGAGATCTGAAAATCTGCAGCAATAATTGAAATACAGGTTTGCTTCTTGTATGCATCTTAGTCCAGAGTTGGTCATTTGGTAATATAACTCCTGAGTTGTTTTCCTCTTTGTTTTCCTTTTAACTAAGGAAATTGTTTTCCTTTTAACTAAGGGGCCTAATGTTTCATATAAAGGACATTATGACATCAAGATAAACAACACAGAAATTTGTTAGCATTTTAATTAAGCAATCACATTCATCTGTTTGTTTTTGTTTTTTGTTTTGTTTTTGTTTTGTTTTGTTTTGTTTTGTTTTCCCGATTAATGCTCTTACTGTACATAATAAGGATGGTTTTCTTTTACAGGGCGATAGAGGTCTTCCTGGCTCCATTGGTCCAAAGGTAAAGATAAAAATAAAACAGACAGTGACTTTACAGATTATGGGAAAGCAGCATCATTCTAACACAGCATGTTACTTAGAATGTACCCCTGAAAAGGACTAAGTCTAAAAGATCGTTATTGTGAATCCTAAGCACTTACCTACATCAACTTTTTCATGTTCAGTGTAAGAATTGACTGACCTTTTATTTTAGGGTACTACTGGAGACACTGGATTAATAGGCCCCAAAGGTGAAGCTGGTCCTCATGGCTCTCCTGGGAAACAAGGACCCCCAGGACCCCCAGGGCCTCCTGGACCGCCTGGACCTCCTGGATCCACAGGTCTAAGCTACGGTTCTGGATTTGAGGTATTTTGCTGTTATGGGGTTTGTTGTAGCTATGCATATACTTCCTTCAGAGAAGGGGCAATGTAATCATCTGTATATTTCATGACTAAGAATGAATTGATGACATACGGAGTCGTTTGCTACAGCCTCAGACCAGTAGGCTTGGCAGGTAGACAACATCTCTGTAACAGTAGAAGGCCCTTCTGCTGCTGCTGCTCCCAGAATACAAAATGAAGGACCTGTGCCACACCCTGACTGATATGACATGCCCTGTTCGCTGCATTCCTGGGCTGCATGCTTTATATGACTGAGGAGGAGCACTCCTGGCTCTTCCCAAGGCTCGTCAGCTGCCCTCGAGAGGGCTGTAGGGTTCTAGTGGCTCCCTCAGATGCCTCTAGGGGCCTCTATGCAGGAAATACCCTGCAGGCCACAATGCTGCTGGAGAACACATCTACCCCAGAGCTGATCACCTCAGCAAGAGACTAGAGAGATAGAGGTGCCGATCTCTTCTCCCTTTTAACCAGTGATAGGACACACGGGAATAGCATGAAGTCCTACCAGGGGAGGTTCAGATTGGATATTAGGTAAAATTTCTTTACACCGAAAGAGGTTGTTGATGCCTCATCCCTGTCAGTATTCAAGAGATGTTTGGCCAGTGCCCTCATTAATATGCTTTAAATTTTGGTTAAACTTAACCCTGAAGAGGTCAGGCAGTTGGATTTGATGATCCTTGTAGGTCCCTTCCAACTGAACTATTATTATATTCTATTTTTATTTAGGCACTTTTCATTAAATTATTCAGTAATTAAATATTAATGTTGTGTATTATATAAAAATATAATTGCTAATATCAGATACTCAAAGCTACTACTGCATTAGATGGAAAAGCTTCTTTGGCACCATTTTTACCATGTAAATAATTTAGAGTAAAGATCTCTATATATCTAGAGACCTGTCAGTATTCATTAAAATCAAACTGCAGGTCCCACTTAAGCTTCTACTTTTCCCATGCTGTCATTTTTGAGGCCGTGAGTTTAGCTTCTTCAGTAAGATGGAAATACAGAGAAAAATTATTGACATTTGTGGTTTCATGGTCTGTTCTACTCAGAAGAAAAAAATTTCTATTAAAAAAAAAAAAAAACTAAATTGCAAATCCTACTTTCTACTTCTGAGAATAATACCTTCACCACTTTAAAATACGGTATCTGGTCAGCTCAATCTGAGCTTTACATGTGATTTTAGAACTACTCATTGAGATTATTCTTTTGGAACAGAAAGTAGCTGTGCAGTACAGAAAGGCAAAGGGAGCACACTCAGGTTCAAGAGCTGCCCTATTAATGTGTTTGTGAAGCAACGTTGACAGATTGCCTGCATCAACAGTCACATATGAGTTTTTGCCTTCTCTTTTTATGTGCTTTTCACTTCTAATCTAGCAGTGACTCAGAAAAGTCTTTCCAGAGTTGTCTATTCATTATTATTATTATTATTATTATTATTATTATTGAACAAAACTGCTGGCCATCTATAGAATTGCATTTGTAAGGTGATGATGTTTAAAAGATGCCAGATAAATACATGTTTCTGCCAGTATCTACAGTGCTTCTTTTTTCTTTCTCTCTTTTTTTACTGTAGAGACACTTTGAGTAATCCAAGTACAGAGGTGACCATTAATGCTTGTTTAGAGGCATATTCTAACATCTGATATCTAACTAAACAGTATTATACTATGTACACTACTGAGTAGTAATGTCACTGACATCCATGGATTTCAATGGGCAAAAAAAAATCTCCAGCAGCTAACAAGTTCTTAACTGCCACCACTGCAATTGTTAGTAAATAATAGCATAAATTCTAAGTATACAAACACTCTATTGCATTAATTTTAACATACTATGAAGGCTGGTACAGGGTCTTCCCTGAATTAATATATGCTTGCCTCAGAATGAGGAAAGGGCTGGTAATAAGCCACATCTTCATCCTAGGCCTGGTCTCTGTTTGATCCCAGGATGGCTTGTCTGACTGACAGTCACTTCCTGTGACCCTTCAGGATCACAGATGTTAAGGGATGCTCCACTCTTCCCCATTCACTCTATTTGAGTAGAAACAACCTTTGCCTTGTTGTGCCACCAAAGAGAGCTCCTGCAGGGGGCCTACTTGGGACCAGAATTTGCCACTTCTGATGCTTAATTCAAAGAGAAGCAAAGTCTGTAATACTTGGCAGGAAAACATGACATTGTGAAAACTGACAGTTGCTACTTTTATGGACACAGATAGAGACAGATATCAGCTCTAACTGCATCAATAATATCGTGACTAGCTTCATCTTAAACTTCATCCAGTCCAAATAGAATTGCTGTGATTGTAATTTCTCTGAGACAGGCTTGCTAATTCTTGCTGATCTTTTAGAGGCTCACCCCTGCCATCTGTTAAAGCAGCAATGTGGTATGCCAATTTGTTAGGGCAACACTACCTTTTGGTTGGCAGTCTGTTTACTGCTGTAAGGCTGTCTATGCAAAACATTCCTGTTAGTGCTTGTTAGCATCTGTGTTCAGCTATGTGCAAAAAACAAATGGCATGGGGTTTGCTGGCACTTGTGTTTGCCAAAAGAACAGTTTGAGCCACAGAAGGTACCTGGTAAACCTATTAAAATATGCAGATGTCAAAATCGATGGTATGTTATGTAAAGCAGGCATCAAGCACTCTCTTAAAACGAAAGTATACTGGCACAGATGGAGTATTTAAAGTGGAGTGGAGGCAAAGGAAGGAAGGGCCCAGAAACACATTTTACGGTTTACTCTAAGTAGTGAGTGTTTGGTTAAACAGGCCAAGCAGAATCTCAACAGATTTTCTGATGATATTTGTCATTCTGTTATCTGATGGAGGAGCAAAATGAAGTCTAAGTAACATTCATTCTCAGGTGAAGTTACATGGAAGGACTTGAATGAACATAATGACTCATTATTCCCCACCTTGGTCCTTAAACAGAAGGTCTTAATTCCAGCTGTGCGCTCTTTCTGCTTCTCTTGTACTTGCCCTCATGGAGCTGGTGGAAAAGGATAAAATAACAAGATCTCTCCTTTTCACTGGAGTCAGATCAGTTGACATTTTCCATAATTTCAGCACCAAACTGTCATTCCATAGCAGCTTAAGCTGATGTAATTGGTTTTCCTACCCTTTTCCTTACACTGTCATCAGAGTACATAACATCCATGGCAATCCAAACCATTTCAAGTCAACAACTACGCAGAAAGCTAAGGAGTGTCTACTCCTAGTATGGGTCCTCTAAACATAATAACTGATAAAAAGGCTCATTGTTACTAAGAGGTGAAGATTTTATTTTCTTTCTGCTCCTCCTCCTGTCTGCGGCTGTTCCAGGCACATGCTTACCCTTCACATACACTAACATCCAGTGTTCTATCAATCCTTCCAGAAGTAAATTTAATGTACTAAAATTTTAGAGAACTATCCACCCCCCCTCCCAAAAAAAAAAAAAAAAAAAAAACAACACTATTTTTCTGCCATATTAGTGAGCTTAAATGACTCACAGAAAAGCCAGAGGATTATTCAATATGTGGCACAGATGTTGAAAATGAAGGCTGTATGGCTGTGAACAAGGAAGAGGAACAATGAAATATCAGTATTTTCCATTTTCAGAAGAAAGAAGTCACAGAAGTCACACTTCTTTTTCAGAAGAAATTGAGTCACAATGGTTTCCTGCTGGCATAGTTCATCCAGACACTTTGCAACACAGTCTGACAAGTTCTGGAATAGGCTTAAGGCTAGTAATTGGAATATGTGGCTGAAATGGTTCTGGAGCTAAGACAGAGAAATATGCCAACCTGCAATTGTACTTCTTTGTCTGCTTCAGAACTGGCACCTCCTGGTTCTGCCCTGAATTTGAAATGTCACACTCAGAATAATGGGAGCCAAATGGTGGTTGTTACTTTCTGTGCAGTCTCCTTTAAAGTCACTAGTGCATATCCACAGGAAATATGGGTGTTTCCCAAAAGGTCTTACATTTCTCTGAGATCTTTCTGAAGTCAGCAGAGAGCCAGGACAACGGTCAGTAGACTGAAACACATGGCCTGTGAGGAAAGACTCAAGGGACTAAGGTTGCTTAGTCTAGAGAAGATTTAGGGTCCCTTTAAGTACCTGAAAGGAGGTTACTGAGAAGCCATGTAGCCAGGGTCTTTACAGTGGTGCACAGAGGGATAAGCAACAATAATCATAAACTGAAATGGGAGGTTCAAATTTGACAGAAGTAAAATATTTTTCACCCCAAGGACTGACAAGCATTGGAACAGGTGTTTGGAGAGGTTGTAGAACCTTAATCTCTGATGGGTTCCAAGACCTGAGGGGTCGAAGCCCTGACCAACTTGATTCGAATTCAAAGTTGACCGTACTATCAACAGAAAGTTGGACTGGGTAGCCTCTGAGGTCTCTCCCATCTTAATTAATTCCACCATCTTTGGCAGAACAGTTCTTCCCGCTCCATTTCAGTCAGCTGCACTTTAGGCAGCAATTCACAATTAAACTGTGAAAGTTATGAAGGACCTTTATTTTTGAATAATGACTGTTGCTCTTTAAAACCAGCCTGCAAGCCCTCCCTGCCTTAAATCAGTTATGTAACCCTTACTAGTCATTCCAGTATTTCAGCATCAAGGTGACAGGAAGTGCTAAACAGAAAAATACTACTACATGTTTAAATGTAGCACATAAAGCAGAGATCCTCTCACAGGTGCCTGTTGCTGTCCAGACTCAAGTGCCAGAGATATAAAGTCAAAGTGACAAGTTTGTAAAGACCAGAGTTTTTGTATGAAAGATCAACATGCTCTTATCTCATTTGAAAAGAGCCTGTCTCTAGAGCACCACATGTTGATTTAAAATAAAAGGCTAATGAGAAAACATTATCTATCTATCTATCTATCTATCTATATATATGTTCAACATCTGCCCACTTTTTTTACAGGACTCCAGAAAAATTAGCAGCTGAAAAAAAAAAAAAAAAAAAAAAAAAAAAGATTAATTCTTAAGTTCTGTAGTGTTCTTCTCTTCCATTAGGACATGGAGGGATCAGGGATTATTGGCTTGCTAAGTGAATCCAGAATTACAGGATCAAGAGTGCCAAAGGTAAGTGGATATTCTGAGAGAGGGAAGCATTGATTATTTTTTTTGTCTGTTTGTCTGTTTCTTTGTTTTCCAAAAGCAAAACTGTCATCTCTCTGCTTTTTGGAAATGCATAGACCCAATCAGCTATAGACTAACTGTACTGCACTGGCTTCAGTTGCTCTAGAATGATATCACAATAACTGTCTCCTAAAGAATCTGAAATATATTTCTCTGATACCTGGTTAGCTGATGATTTTTAGAGAATTGAGTGGTATCTGTATAAGAGATTAAATGATGAGATAGAGTTTCTACTATCTTGTTCTCTGTCTCCTGTTTTACCCTTAATAGATGCCCTTCTTGCATATGAAGATAATGAAATTGAGATGTTATCATTTGACAATAAGATGTGCATAATCTGAAAATACCACTTAAACTAAAACATTGTTCCCAGTAGTATGGAAATCATGACCAAGAACAAGGAATGCTTTTTCCTCCATCAAACTTGTCTCAGGATATTTTTGTCAGTGTGAGCCACTCTAAAACACTGAGTACTTGCCACATTTTATCTTAATTCTTAACAAGTAACACCAAAACTACAATCTATTGTGACTTGCCCAAAGCAGGCAATTCTCTAGTATTCCTCCTCCTAGAACTCTCTGCATTGTTCTGATTTGGCCCTGTCTCCATGCTCACTCTGAAAGAAACATTTGAACACTCAAAATATAGCTTTGAAGGAACGAGTCTTGTTGCCCAAGTCTGGAGAAAGTACTGCTGAGAAAGACCTTGGGATAAGGTAGATGCCAGACTGCATATTCAGCAACAGTGCACTGTCACTGCAAATAAGGGAAACCTTGTGCTGCAATGCACCAAGAAGAGCATGGCTAACACTTATAAAGATGTTATTATGTTGTTATTATTCTCTTGTACTCAGGGTTAGTGAAGTTGCAATTGCAGTGGAATAAGAGGTGTGGGGCTTTTTTTTCTTTTTTTTTTTTCCTTTTTTTTTCTTCTTTTTCTTCTTTTTTTTCTTTTTTTTTTTCTTTTTCTTTTTTTTTTTTTTTTAGTTTGTTTTGTTGTTGTTGTTGTTTTTCACCCCACATCAAGAAGGATGTGGAGAAGACAGACGCAGTCCAGCAGAGACCTGCAGGGTCAGAGGCTTCGAGCATGTGACTGGTGAGGAAAAGATGAAGGAGCTCAAACTGGTTATTCTGGTATAAAGAAGACAAAGCTGTGATCTAAGAGCTGCCTACAATTCTCTGAAGGGCAGTTGTAAAGCTGATGAAGCCAAATGGTTCCTCATAGCACCAGAGGGTGCATCAAGTGACAGTGGCCTAAAAACTGCATCTTAAGAGGTTCAGGCTAAACCTTAGGAGAAACTGGTTCACTGAGAGATTGGTACAGAATTGTGGCAAGTTGCCCAGAGAGGATGCAGAAGCTCTCCATTGTTGGAGATTTTCAAGACCAGGATGGACAAAGTCATCATGGACCTGATGTATAGGTGGTGATATTTCCAGTTCAAGGGGGACACTGCATTAGATGGCCTCTGGAGGTCCTGTACTTTTTCTGTGATTCCATGAATCTTCAGAAATGAACTGGAGCCAGTAACAAGTAGCCAGCTCTTTATTGTGCTGGTTTATTAATTCTGAATCACTGAAATTGTAGCTGTCTCGGTTACAATTACAATCTTAGAGACCTTTCTCATTCTAATAGCTTTTCCTAGCTACTAAAAAAGTGTCCAGAAAACTATATTTACAATAATAGAATTCTTTAGCCAAAACAAGTTAGTGTCCAAAATGAGATGTCCAAATCTGGTTCTGAAATTGCCCATTCTGACTTCCCTAATTGATAGACTTATTCTTTGTTTTGATTTTGTAACAGACATGGTTTCCAAGTCACTCTGCTATAAATACTGAAAAACATCTTATTGCAGCTGACCAAAATTCTGGAATTTCCCTTTAATCAGGAACAGGTTTTTATATACTTGTTGGTACTGCATAAAAGCATTATGAGTCACATCCAGTGATAACTCCAGAGGTTCCGGACTGTGTTTGAGAGAAAACAAAGTATCTGCTTCTAAGAGAGCTGTAACTCAAAGCAGCTGCTAAGAAGTAAATTACAATTATCCCCACTATATAGCTATCCAATGATTTTTTTATTCATCCTTTATCATAGAAACATGGAACTATAGAATGGCTTGGGTTGGCAGGGACCTTAAAGATCATCCAGTTCCAACCCCCCTGTGATGGGCAGGGATGCCTCCCACTAGATCAGGTTGCCCAGGACCTCATCCAACCTGGTCTTGAACGCTTCCAGAGATGGGACATCCACAGCTTATCTGGGCAACCTGTTCCAAAGCCTCACCACCCTCTAAGTGAAGAATTTTCTCCTAACCTCTAACCTAAATCTCCCCCCTTCTAGTTTAAAGCCATTCCCCTTGTCCTGTCATTATCTGACTGAGCAAAAAGTTGTTCTCCATACTTTTTATGAGCTCCCTCTAAGCAGTGAAAGCTGCAATGAGGTGTCCCTGGAGCTTTCTCTTCTCCAGGCTGAACATCCCTAGCTCTCTCAGCGTTTCTTCACAGGAGAGGTGCTCCAGCCCTCTGATCATCTTTGCGGCCCTCCTCTGGATCCACTCTAACAGTTCCACGTCTTTCTTGTGCTGGGATCCCCAGACCTGGATGTAGCACTCCATGTGGGGCCTCACACATTTTTAAGAATGTAGTGTTTATGTTTTGTCTAACAAACAAAATATTTTTTGTTGTTGTTGTTAAAAGTTTTTGTAATAAAAATGTGTATTAATAGAATTATTTCTTATCCATGTCAGAATGGTGCATAAATACCAATGGGGCACTTAGACTCCAAGACACCTGCTGTAACATGGTACTTTTGTTTAATTTCTTAGGAAGTTTGGCAGTTCTTCTTTGTTGCTCAAAATAAAATTTCATCTGTTAGAGTAGCTAAAATTTCCAGGGTTTCTATTCTTTTTCTACCACAGATCAGTGTAAATTTTTGTTGGCGGTTTATTTGACAGTGTCTTCTCTTCATATTCCAGATGGAGATGACTCAATCATTTGTTGGATTTCTTTTTTCCGTTCTACCCCCTCAAATGATCCATATTGGGACAGTTAATTTTGCCTTTAAAGGATCATAATTGACCTTTACAACTGACAAGTAGAATTTGCATTCCAAAAACTATGTTTCAAGCTATTTTTAGCCTGGCAAGACATTACCATATTGCCTGTACTCTGTTAATACAATGTAATCTTATACAAGGAGGTAAATTTAAATAAATAAATAAATAAATAAATAAATAATAAACAATTGAAAGTAATCCCTTGCAACAAAGGTACTTCAAGAATTTAATTCTTGTTACTGCATACTAGTACTTTTTTTTTTTTTTTTTTGAAAGTATTAGAAATAAAGTCATTCTAAGAAAAAAAATACCTTTAGCTCTTTGCATAATATAAATCAAGGCACTATTTACTAGAACAATGAATATAAAACAGTGCTTGTATCTTACTACTCTGTTGATATTTCTGATCTCGGATCCTCTTTTTATAACAGCTGCAATTATGATTTTTTTTTCTTCTGAGAAAATTTGTTATGAAATGTTGCCTGGATTTGCCTGTAAATGCAGTGAGATTTAATAGGGTTCTGCAGAAAGAAGTGGACAGCATTTGGACCAAAAGTACTGTATGAACAAGAACATATCAAAGCTAGCCTATTTTGCTTTGGAGTATATTTTTGATTTCTATATTCCCAGTATTTGCCTTTAAAAAAACAACTTTATGGTTAACATTTATATATGGGGTAAGTACTAGATTAATTGTGTTTCCTTTTACACTGGGTAACACACAATGTGTATTAATAGAATTTATTTTATTTCTTATTTCTTTCTTTTCTATAAATTATTTCTTATCCATATCAGAATGGTGCATAAATACCAATGGGGCACTTAGACCCCAAGACACCTGCTGTAACATGGTACTTTTGTTTAATTTTTTAGGAAGTTTGGCAGTTCCTCTTTGTTGCTCATTGATACTTCATTCTGGTTTCCAGGAGGTTGCATGTGTTTTGTTATAAGAGGAAGCTGTAGGAAGACCTTCTGGTGTCATTTGTGATAAGTGATAAGAAAGTGATGAGAAAAGATTCTGAAAATGTTGGGGGAAAAGAGAGTTGTTCTTTGCCTTCTTTTTTTCTTTGAGCTCAGCTGTGACAGAATTTTTCCACCTTGATGCTACTGTTGGTTAAGTAAGCCATGTAGAAAAAACAGAGAAATGTGAAAAAAAGATAAAAGGGCATATTCCCAAAATGAAGCCTTAGCCAGGAAGAGTTTGCTTCTAATCCTGTATGAAGATTTAGTACCGCTCAATTTAATAGTACAGCATGGCAACACCTTTTCAGCACCTTCAATCTGTTGTATGAAGTTAAAGATGTTCCATGTCTTCATTGCCCTGGGAAATGATAGGAACACTGAGAGAGCATGAAATGTAAAATAATAGGTTGTGGACTCCACCCTCTCTTCCTTAAATTTATACACAGCACAGGTCACTGGTTACTCAGAAAGGACATTGTCAGCAACAGCTGCATGCATCTCTTTCATAGAACAATGCCAATCTAAGATCTGTCCAGTCTGCTATATGTAGAGTCTAGTGTAGTGCTCAGTTTACACAGCTGCAAAAAGTCCCTCCACTGGGTAACAAGTCCTCCTGTTAATGTTGGAAGACAGCATTACTTATGAGTATGGGGATAGCATGATGATGCATTTATGAACATGACTAGGACTGAAAAGATAGTCATAAATTTTGACCAAGAGAGTTCACTACCACCTACACTAAGTTTATGGTTGTTTAAACTTGAGTCATTCATCCCCAAGATCATGGAGACACAGAAAGGAACAGATTATGTGTTGCTTAATTTCTTACAAAATCAGATACACTAGAGAAAATCAATATAAAGTGGCTGTAATACACTATAATTCTCATGGGGATGAAATTTACACCCACTTTTCATGGTTATAAAAGACTTCACTAGGCAACAGTGGCAAAATACAACAGCTACCCACTTCCAGAAAACAAAGGCTCACACGCTATATTCAAGATAAAGTTGTGTTTCATATCTCCTTCATCCTTCAAACACCCAACAGTGAAGGCCTGTTGTGACCAAAGTTTAATGTCTTTCCTAACAAATAAAGACCAAACTCTGCTTTTACAGTTATTATTAAGAAAAACTACTTTCCTTTAAAAAGAGTCTACAGTCTTCATTAACTTAAGAATATAAACACTCCTGAAAGACTGTAAGCATAAACATAACATTCCAGGCAATGGCAATAGCTTCTTGATGCTTTATTCCTTTTCATATTATCCATCTCAATTAAAATGAACTACATTGCATATTCTTTGTCTAGTGAAATCAAGAAATCATGTCTACTCATAGCCAGAGTGCTGCAGAGTAAGACCTGAAGGTGTAACAAGACAGTACTCATTACATTACTTGTGTTATGACACAGTGTCTGGGTAGATGGGGAGAGCAGTAGTACGGAGGAGGCTAATTTAACTGTATTGAAGCAAGAATGTGGGTCATTTGTGGATGCACAAGATCACTGTGGCACTGGTATATCTGGGGAATGTTACTATATTCACTTTCCAGACACCGAAAGGAAGGTTCAGGCATGCAGCTTGGTGCATGCACAGCAGAAGTAATGTGTGCTAAACAGAAGCACTTATGATGTAGGTTGCAACTGGAAGGTTAAACCCCCAGAACTGGTTCACAAATGTATATTGAGCATCACTTTACCAAAAATGTGCTCTGTTTTTATTGATCTTTTTACTCCATCCAGTCTTTTTTTTTTTTTTTTTTTCTCCCTAGGGAAAGTAACATACATGTTTAAAATCCTTGTAATCACCATTCACTTTGATCTTTGAGCTCTACTTACTGTGTCTCTGTTTCAGGGAGAAAGAGGAAATATTGGTCCACCAGGTTCAAAGGTGAGAAATTCATATAGCTTGATCTAAAACCTCACTCATTTCCTCCTCTTAGTTTCCTTTATATGGGAATAATAAGGGGGCAATGAACATTTCTTGCTGCTCTGTCAATTTATTAAAGCTCAGGAAGGTTTCTCTGGAAAAACAGAACCTTTCTCTGTTGAGTTGTGAATGTCAGGAGCCAGGTAACCTGTTGCTTAAGACTTCTGTTTAAAATATGGTTAAAATTATATTTAAAATCCAGTTATTTAAGTGTGTGATGTCATGGTGTATTGTGAAGCCACTTTGTTTTTTGGCAGAACAGAAATGAAAATAAGCAAAGTTTATGTGAAAACTGAGTTCCACCTCTTGACCCATTCTTAACAGGGTTCATAGCTAGCACACCATACCAAAGCACTCCACCACTACACTACGTATCTGTAGTACAACAGTAGATTCATTTGTGTTGTGCAGAGGTCTCAGGACCCATCCACAACCCTAATCCAGTGTTCCACACAGAGGCCACTATTGTTCCCTATTTCTGTGCTAGAGCTTGCCATTTTCCTGCAGCCAGGTTACTCCTAATCCAAATGGACCATTCAGAAGGTACAGGAATGTAGAAATATTAGCTGGAAGAACCCCAGAGGTCATCTAGTCCAATATCACACTTAATGTGGGATTATCACCAACACCAGATCATATCAGCAATGAATTTGTTTGGGTGAGTCTTAAATAACTCCAAGGAGAATAAAAAAAGTCTTTGGGTATCCTGTCCTGGTGCTTCATTATCCATCTAGGAAAGACGGTTTTCCTAATTTGCAGCCTGTGCCTCCAAGCTGGAATTTGTCCTAGCTGTCTAACTCACCCCATGCACCAGTGTGCAAGCTAGACCAGCTCAACTGGATCAATTCAGGTTCTAGCCATGCAACATGGCATCAAAAGCAGCCAGTTTACACTGTTTTCCATCATGTTAGTGCAGAAGTTAGTGGTGCAAGAGTCCATATTTCCTGTCCAATCTTCCCCCTCACCATCCCTGTCTTTTCTGCTTTGGACCCTCCTTGGAGCCCACCCCAAAGTTTCTGCTCATGTCCCCGCTGCTTTCTGCATGACTGACTATGGCTGACTTGGGTGCCTTTTGCAGATGTATCACAGCAGATGGCAGCACTGGGACACGTAGAAATGAAATAAAAAAATAAATAAAATAAAATAAAATAAAATAAAATAAAATAAAATAAAATAAAATAAAATAAAATAAAATAAAATAAAATAAAATAAAATAAAATAAAATAAAATAAAATAAAATAAAATAAAATAAAATAAAATAAAATAATAAAATAAATAAAATAAAATAAAATTCTTTTGCATTTGGCACAGCTCTAAAATCAATAGTTGCTGTATGAAACAAGATAAAAACCATTATGAATCTACCCTTCTATTTGCTGAGTATTTGCAGAAGTATTGCCACAGTCTTCTAACAGCATTTGCTTATTTATTTTTTAAAAAACAACAATGTAGTAAGACTCTGTTTGACATAAATTCCATCTGCTCTGCATATTTTAAGCATTGCCATGGCAGAGATATTTGTTAGTGAAGTAACTAAAGCTGATACACTAATGCATAGGACTGTTGTTTTAAAATCTTTTTTATCTGCTTGAGGCTATAAATTATTTCCTTAATTATTATTCATACAGGTGTTTTGTCTTATGGTGCTTGTTCTATGTAGAATCACATGTGTGTTGTAGTATCAATTAGTATTGATGCTATGACAGATACATTTCAAACACATGCATATATTGTAAGTGGAATGGTTACAAAGTTATTTAAGAATAGTCATTCTCTCCAATCCTCAGGTTAAAAACAAAAGAAAACAAAAGAAAACGAGGAATGTATTTTAGTTCTCTTATATTTGAGAAAAGAGCAGCTCTACAATCTTAAAATATGGGGGGAGTTGGAAACGAGGATGTCTCTGAATAACTTATTTAATTAAAGCATCATACCTATCCTGTATTATTCTTCCAAACTAAAAATCATTAGTAAAATCAAATGATGAAATTATTCAGGATTTGTAATAATAGGAAGTTGATCTACACGTACCAGCATGCCTGAAAGGATGGCATATTAAATCTTTTATGATGGTAGTTCTATAATAAGGGACAAGTAGAGAGAGGATTTTGAGCCCTATAAATTGTTAATTTGAACTTCTCCTATCACACCAAAAATGCAACACAGAAGGCTATTTGACTTTAGATGCTTTATGGATCTATTGTTCTTTTAGAGACCCCAGCAGAATATTACATAATTCTTGGTGGTTTTACTGGATCATATCTATGCATCCTAGTATCCTGCCTTCAGAAATAGTCAAAAGTAAATACAGTTTGAGCAGATGCTTAGATGCTGTTTGAGTTTAGAAAAGGACAAGTAGTACACTGAAATTCTCTTCTGCAAGAACTTGATACCTTCCCTGGAACTTACACAAACTTTTATGATATATGGTATCTTGTGTCAAGGGGCTCTGTCAACTTAGCTACACATTGCACGAAACTCTTCCAGCTTTTTTCATTTGATGCTCACTATTTCTTCTATTAGAAGAGTGAATCCTTAATTCCTCTCTCCTTTTAGAATAAAATACAATATTCTTCATCCATCTCCTCATTTGTCTCTTTTCCAACTAGATGGCCCTAGCTTACACCATACCATCTCATATAGACGTCATTCTGTACCTTTCGTTATTCCCATTGCTCTTTCTGAAGTTTTTCTATTTCCACTAGAACCCTTTTAAGATGAAAGAACAGAAATGATCCACAGTATTCAAGTTATGGGCATACAATAAGCATATGCAGTGGAATAGTAATGCTCTGTGTTCTTCTTTCTTTTTTTTTTTTTTTTCTTCCCCTGTGCCTTTTATAATAATCTTTATTATTCAGCTTACCTTTTTGACAGCTACCAAGCTTTTACATGGAATTGTCTATGTCTTTTAGATTGTCATGGTACTATCTACTGTAAAAGCCCAGAAGTAGTTTTTCTGAAGCAAAACAAAATGTAAGAACAAAACAACCTTTTCCAAAAAAAAAAAAAAATCAAATGAAAAGAAAACACAAACCACTACTGAAACAGCACAGGACTAATCTAGCACTTGGGTGAATCATTAGGCTATTCTGTGTAATTTCTTTTGCTTTTTCATGTGACAGAGAAAAACAGATGCAGATAAAAAGATAGTTCACTGTTTAGTTGTTCTTTTAAGAATTCACAGTCTTCTTTTATCAATTTTTTCTAGGCGAAGTTCATTATCATTACTATGGAATAATTTCTTTTTTTTTCCCCATAGAATATAGAGTAACTGATCAGATTCATAGCAGTAAAGTTCAGTCCTCCACTAAACTAGAGCAGGAGATATCAAACTTTTTTCCCCACATCCCAATCCTTCCCCCTCTCTCCCTCCCTCCCATCTACATTCAATATCTCTGCTGCCTCTTCATCCAGTTTGAGAGTCACTTAATCGAAAGGGTGGGAATAACCCACAATAAAGCTTGAGGGAAAGCAGCAGAATTCACCCTTTTGCTAAGCAGAGTTGCAAACAATGATGATGAATAATTGAAACTGCATTTAAAAAAAAAAAAAAAAAAAAAACTTATCTGGAGAGGAGGAAACAGCAGGAGCAGTGCAGAGGGCTGATGACTACTGAGAGCTACTGATCCTGACTCCATGGAACCCCCCAACCTACTATCTAGTCCACTCAGATAGTATGTCCCTTTGGGAGCAGTATGTTTGTATGAGATCTTGTAGTTTTTTTCTTGTAGTCTTTGTATTCGATCATGTAGTTTATCTTGAATAACAATATGTTTTCTGTGGTAGGGACTGCCAGGTACAAAAGGAAAACCAGGCTTTCCTGGCATTGCTGGACATCCTGGAAATATGGTGAGTAGGGATATCATATCCTGTGATCACCTAACACACACTGGCTCCTAAACTTGTGTCTTGAGGTTCAGCAGGAGCCCTCTACAGGACTTGGTAGCAGTATATGGAGAGCTGGGTCTGGGTTTGTCCTACCTAACCTGAAGCATACAGTTTAGACACCACACACCACTCAAAAATGATACAGGCCTCTCCAGGGGCCAGTTCTCATTCTTCAATTCTCCCTTTGTTTTTAATTATTCAGAATTTATCTCTGCTTTTAATTAGATGGAAACCAAAAAAAAAAAAAAAAAAAAAAATTAGATGGCTTTAATGTATTTCTCCTGCTTAAGAGCCCCAGGGACTTCAAAAATTCTTCAGCTGGGAAGTCCTACAGCTCATTCCCTGCCACTTTCCTTTCACTCATGCCAAACGAGCTGTCTACATGTCTAGTGAATCATATTGAAGGGCTGATCAAGCTTAGAAATAACTTATCTGAAAAATGACTGTTTAGCTCACCTGTATTTCCCTGCCCAGTTCACTGGGCAATCCAGGACACAACTGAGGCAGTCAGTGCTGAAAAAGGAAAAAGCAGCCAGGCATGGCTTATTTCACTACACTGAAAGAAAGGCTTCTGTAATTAATCCCCAGCTAATGACATGGTGTGTGCTCATTTGTTTCTTGTTTGTGAAGTGTCAAATGTGCTGACAAATAATTTTAAACATCATGCCCTCAGTGGATCTGAGTGGAAATTAGCTTGTCCCATCTGTGGTTTGAGAGGCTGGTGATCATTCTGTACCTGTGTTTTACTCTTGTGCATTTTCTGAGGATAGAGAATTCTCATTTTCACCATTTTCCTTTTAAAATAATTTCTGCTTGTTTTTATTACCATGTGCAGGGGCCAAAAGGGGAGAAGGGTGACCCAGGACCTCAGGTGAGATCGGGTGGATTTCATTCTTTCTGAGAAATCTGTGAATTGTAGTGCTTAGTAAATGGGTTTTCCACATGTAATGCTTTTAAAATAGGGTGAACGAGGACAGGATGGGAACAGTATTGTGGGTCCACCCGGACCACCAGGACCACCAGGACCAATCATAACAATACCTGAGGTAAGTGCGTTTGTCAAGCTTCAAAGTCTTCGTAACTCCATTTAACATGAAGAGGGCACAAGCAGTTACCTACCTGTCAATTCTAGTGTTGATGTTCAGGTTTTAAGTTTGCTCCTCAAAACAAACAAAAAATCTCAGTATGGGAGGACAGCATAGATAAGGAATATAAAAATATTATTGAAGCCAACATAGCAAACTAATGACTAGTTTTCTGGAGGTTGCATGACTCCCTGTGTGTTGTGGTAGGCAGAGTCCACCACGTCTATCTAATATGTAGATAGGCCTGAAGAAACCATCCTCTGAATTCTCCACAATCTGTGTATGAATTGCGTTCATCATGTGTTACAGAAGTGTGTAGAGCCTGGTAGAAGCTGTATTGCATCAGGTATATTACAAATCTGTACAGAAACACATTTCCTTCTCTAAATAGATTGGAGTTTAAGAAGTAAGCTCCCATACAAAGTAGGGTGCATACACTTTGTGTACTTTACATACATTTGTAGCAAACAGGCTTTACATACATTTGTAGCAAACAGGTATTCTGTGGAGGTACAGCAAGAGCTATTTTTGAGACATCCTCGTATGCTTCAAAATCTTCTTGCTGTTAATCAGATGATTTCTCTGAGGACTTGACAAGCTGGATTTGAAACGGTTGATTAAACTTGTGTGTATGTGTAAGTATATGTGGGTATATATGACAATGAGTTCTACTTACCGCACAGTTTGTATAAGAACAGGATCTTTGCTTAATATATATTTGCTGAGATAGAAGATTAAATTATCCAAATTCTGTTGACAGAGTTTTTCAGAAAAACATCAGACCTCATATGTAATTAACTTCAGAAATGAAGAGAACTACTGCAAGCAGACCTAATAATTGCAGTTAGAATTACAGAACTAAAATAAATACCAATACCATCTGTTGCAATGTGGATATTGTTTTGACCTTGGTAGAGTAGCAGACATCAGTTAAGTGATCTAAGTGATCCATAGCACATCCCGGGAAATCATTGCCCAGGTCAGGATGTATTAGTTCACTCACTCAACTATTGTTTAACCAAAGACAATAATACTTCATTGGCTATAGAAATCAAATGGACTGAACCATCAGAGTAGGAAGGAAGTTTTTTTTTAATGTCTTAGTGGCTACAACTAAAGCAGTTTTATACCGCTTGACAATAGCTAAATAAATTAAAGAGTTGATGAAGTCTCAGTATTGCTGTAATATTAAGATCTGATCAGGATGGTTGTGACTCTTGGCCAACCTTCACCATTAGTTGTCAAACAGTAAAGTAGGCATTGGCTTCGTCCTCATTTGATCTTGTTTTCCTCCTCATTTGATGTTCTCCATGTGAACTGAGGGGATTTGATTCCTTCAGGAGCCAATTCTAACACTGTGAAAAGATATGATAAAATAAAACTGAGGTCTATAGTGGGGCCAAGCTATTTCCAGGCTTCTGTATTCCCTTTTGACATCTGTGGGTCTCAGAAACTTGCAATCTTCTCTCCCTCCTCTATTCACTCCTTTAATCAGTTAGGAAGTCTGCTCTGAACTATTCTGTATATATACTAAAAAACAAAAACAAAACAAAACAAAACAACTCAGTTTGCTGCTAATTTGGTATTCAAAAATACTAATTTTTTATCATAGAACCATAGAACAGCTTGCCACCCACTAGATCAGGTTGCCCAGGGTCTAATCCAACCTGGTCTTGAACACTTCCAGACTTCCAGAGATGGGGCATCCACAGCTTATCTGGGCAACCTGTGCCAGTGCCTCACCACCCTCTGAGTGAAGAATTTTCTCCTAACCTCTAACCTAAATCTCCCCCCTTTTAGTTTAAAGCAATTCCCCTTGTCCTGTCATTATCTGACTGAGCAAAAAATTGCTCTCCGTATTTTTTATGAGCCCCCTTTAAGTGGTGAAAAGCTGCAGTGAGGGCTCCCTGGAGCCTTTATCTTCCTCAGGCTGAAAATCCTCAGCTCTCTCAGCCTTTCTTCACAGGAGAGGTGCTCCAGCACTGTGAGCATCTTTGTGGCCCTCCTCTGGACCCGCTCTAACAGATTCACATCCTTCTTGTGCTGGGGGCCCCAGACCTGGGCACAGTACTCCAAGTGGGAGGGCAGAGCAGATGGGGACAATCACATGCCTCAGCCTGTTGGCCACCCCTCTGTTGATGCAGCCCAGGATGCAGTTGGCCTTCTGGGCTGCAAGTGCACACTGCTGGCTCATGTCAAGCTTTTTGTCCACCAGAACCTGCCAGTCTTCTCCACAAGGCTGCTCTCAGTGAGTTCTTCATCCAGTCTGTACTGACACCTGGGATTGCCCTGACCCAGGTGCACTACCTTGCGCTTAGATTTGTTGAACTTCAATAGGTTCACATTGGAACACTTCTCCAGGTCCCTTTGGATGGCAGCTCTTCCTTCTGTTGTATTAACTGCACCACTCAGCTTGGTGTCATCTGCAAACCTGCTGAGGCTGCACTCGATCCCACTATGTTGTGGATAAAGATATTAAAATTTAAAATATATTAAACAGTTTAAAAGATATTAAACAGTTGATTTAAAGTTATTAAACAGTACGAGTCCCAGGACAGACCCCTGAGGGACACCACTCATCACCATCCTCCACCTGGGCATACAGCCATTGACCACTACTCCCTGGGTGCAACCCTCAAGCCAATTCCTTATCCACTGAATAGTCCAGTCCACTTATCAAGTCCATCTCTCTCCAATTTGGAGACCAGGATGTCATGTTGGATGATGTCAAAGGCCTTTAGAAGTCCAGATAGATGTCAAAGATGTCAAAAGATGTCAAAGATGTCAAAGGCCTTTTAGAAGTCCAGATAGATGACATTGGTCAGTCTTCTCTTGTCAACTAATGCAGTCACTCAATAATAGAAGGCCACCAGATTGGCCAAGCACGATTTGCCCTTGGTGAAGCCATGCTGGTTGTCTCAGATCACCCTTTTGTCTCATATGTGCCTTAACATTGCCTCCAGGAGGATCTGTTCCACGATCTTCCCAGGTACAGAGGTGAGGCTCACCAATCTGTAGTTCCCTGGGTCCTTCTTTCTACCCTTTTTTAAAATGGGAGTGATGTTCCCTTTTTTCCAGTAACCAGAGACTTCATCTGACTGCCAGGACTTTACAAATGTGATGGAGAAAGGCTTAGCTACTACGTCAGCCAATATACAGCTAATACTACACATACATACAGTATATATAAAAATATATATAAAGTAATGTATAAAATACTAAAAATTCTTATCCTGTATTGGTTATTTTGCTCTTTTGGAGAGTAATCTGTGATATTCTGTGCATTTTCTTGCATCATAACTGGTAAATGATAACTAGTAAAACATTAATTTTTGCTAGGATTTAATCACTCTGAACTATCTTAGTTGGAACTAAGATACTAACTCAGTTGGAATCTATAATGAAATAACGTTGAATTGAGAAATTTAATTGGATTTAAATATGAAATGATTAAGCAATTAATTATGTTTTGCTGCCATTCTTCATACATAGTTTAGGTACATAAACTGAATGAAAGCTCAGTTCCTGGAGAAAGGTTCATGTCTGGGGGGAGTAAAGCAAATGTCAGAAGATTTTGTGTTACCCCTTTTTTCTGTAATTGTATTAACAGCTTATTCACTCCATTTGTCATGCGAAAAACTATTGTTTCTTCCTCTTTATAACAGTGAACAAAAACTGAAAAACAACACTGTCCTTACTTTTTAGACAACACTTTCTAAATTCATTTGATGTGTTGAAAATTTATGTTGCTAAATTGTGGCTATTAAAGCTGCTTGCAAATCTGAAAAGAAAGTTAAATAACTATGTGCCTGGTGCAGTCTTTTTCTCTAATCATCATTTTTGCACCCTGTATTTTTGTATCTTTAGCACTTTGTAGACTTCACTTATTTCCAACCATACTTTCCATTTGCAGCTAAACTCTATTTCTAAAACATACAAAATGCCTGCTCCCAAGCTCAGCAAGGCCTTTGGAATTCTTTCCACTGACTTCACTATGGTTTGGATTGAGAATGAATACTCAGTAATTCAAAACAAAACAAAACAAAACAAAAAAATAAACTCTGTAATTCTGTACTGAAAAGATGGAGTAAACCCAGGGCTCCTGGACTTCTGCCACCAGCTGTAGACAAAGCAGAACAATTTCAGCAGCAGAACTCTTATTACTGTCATTAAAGTATAGACCCTGTCCTGCTCCCTCTCTGGGCGAAGTAGGACAAGGAATGCAGTGCAACCAACAGCATCTTGCTACCCCTGGAGCAACCAGAAGAGAGCTTATGCAGGTCAGGAGAAGGACTGCTTCCTGTAGGATTTAAAACAGTCTTTTTACTTGCTTCAGTGACAACTTTCCAGAGTTTTCTGTAGAACCTGAGGACAGGGAGAAGGGAGCAGCACCCAGTAGAAGTAACAGGCTTTAGCTACATGAATCATGATTCCAACAGGACCTCAAAATACAGAAAGCTTGCGTTGCCATGCTCAGATGGATATGATAGGATAGGATATGATAGAATATGACATATGATAAGACCAAGTAGGTCTGTCCTCTCTTGTGCCCTTCCTCACATCCTAGATTAGAAAAAAATAGTATTCAGAGACTCACATGACAATTGGAAGGGACCTCTGACGACCATGTGGTCAAACCATCTATTCAAACCAGGAATTTAACACAAGATTTTTTCAAACTAATTTCAAAGTTAGATCCTGTATACTATATTCATAACAAATTATGAAAAGGACTGTAATCTGGTAGTTATCATCCGGACATAGTTACGTGAAGAAAAGGTATTCAGATTTCACAATGCCTTGTTGAAAACATGCTTATTCATGAGCTAAGTAAATCCTGCTCTTTGAAGGCATGTCCTGCCCTGGCCTTGTGAAATTCAGAAGATTTTCATTACATTGAATAGGAATACACGGCTGCACACAGAGCATGATCTTGAAATGGATGGTGTGTCTTGCTGCTAAACCAGTGTACTAGTTCAAGACTCTAAGAGTATTTGGTACATATTTCTGAATTCAAAACAAGGTTAGAAGTCATACTGTTGGACTGTTGGAGTGAAAGAAATGAAAAAAAATCTCTTTCATCTACAGCATTTATGTGGAGCAAGCAGTTTCATACTGCCCTTACTTAATGTATGACCACATGATATAGTATTGGGAACATTTATTTAAACCAGAAAGTTGGCTGTCTTGAAAACAGAATGAAAGCCTTATCAAAACATCAGGATAAGAAGGTGACTGAGAGCAGCCAAGTTGGATTTACTAAGGACAAGTCATTTCTGACCAGCATGATCACCTGCCTGTGGCCAAGGGATGGACACCATCCCCTGACTTTTTTGATGCAGTCTCCCATAGCCTTATGATCACCAAACTGGTAACCTATGAATTGGATAAGAGGATGACTAAAAATAGGTGGAAAATTGGCTCAGCTCAATTGATGAACTCAGAGAGATGTGACTACATTCACAAGACTGCATCAGGAATACCAAGTACAACTGTGGGCTTCCTAGTACAAGAAAGATATTGACATAGTGAAGCAAGACCCATGAAGAGACACCAAGATGGTCAGGAGACCAGAGGACATGGTACACAAGAAGTGGAAACAACTGAGTTTGTTCAGCCTGGAGAAAAGAATGCTAAGGAGAAAATTCGTTGCTCTCTACAACTACCTAATTAGAGAATACAGAGATGGAGCTACACGCTTCTTAGAGGTACATAGAGTTATCATGAGACTTTAATCAACACAAGTTGGAAAATGGGAAATTCTGATTAGATATAAGCAAAGACTTTTTACCCTGAGGATGCTCAAATACTGAATCTGGTTGCTCAGGGTATCTGTGGCATTTATGTCCTTGTAGTTGTTCAAGCCTCAACTGGACTTGACCTAATTTGACCGGCTTTGAGCAGGAGGTTGGAACAAATTACTTCCAAAGGTCCAGGTCGACCTTCATTATTCTGATTCTACAATCAATGTCTGCAGGTGTCTGAGCTAATGCAGACCTCACTAATTCCAGGATAGGAAGAAGTATAACAACATTGTTATCATTCTGCTCTGTTCAGGTTTCTGGAGACTCAGAGTGCATTAGCTTAGGTGTTGTTCCACATGCATGTGACTACACTGTTTTGGGGATCCAAGCTAATTTCATTGATTGCTCTATATTGCACCAAGTAGACACAGCAGCATGATCAGATCTAATTTAGGAGTCACTATATTGTATGATGCAGACATATCCAGAATAAAAACCTCAAATCTACAAGATAGATTGTGGCCAGATAAATTCACCATCTCAGAATGCCAGTGACTTATTGGGGTATAATACTTTTATTTTGATCTTTATTGTGGAGAAATGACCTCAGACTACAATATATGCTGTAAAAGTTTTCAAATTAAAAATATATGGTGGTCAGGTAGTAAAAGCTTTTAAAGCATTCTGAAGTCCTTACATAAGGAATGAAATGAAAGTGCTCTATTTTGTTATTCCAGGTGTATAACAAAAGTTAAAAATAGCTTATACATATCTTTGGCCTTATTTGTAGTTTTCTGCCCATGTTTATAATGGGATACACAGTTTAAACTGTGTGCAAATTTCTAAAAAACGTACGAGTACTCCAGATAACCAGTGTGATATTTGAAATAACCTGTTCCTTAACCACTTTTTTAGCTACTACTCAATGATACAGATGGAATTTTTAATTTTTCTTCAATTGAAGAACTGGTCGGGCCTCCTGTGAGTATATGTTGCTTTACTGAATCCTCAGAATTGCTCTATCTTTAATGTCTCCTTTTAAGTATCATCTAGAGCTGAGTTTCCTGTGCTTCAGAAATGTGTTTATAACTCCTGCAACAAGCTGTGTGGGAGTACTTCAGGGCAGAAATGAATTCTGTGTGGATGAATTAGTTCTTATATGTTTGTCTGAAAGAAATGAATTGAAGGGGTTGGTTTAGTTCTAAACCAACATCATTCTGAACAATATGCTCAGAATGACAGAAATGTGGAACTGATGCAAAAATAGGGATGTACATAGCATTTCCTCCACCTTTTTGTATTCTTGTTTTTCAAGTCATGAAATGTTGGGGTAATGTATTTCCCTCAGTTCTGCTTGTGATTGCAACTAAGAATAGTAGGCTCACATGTTTGAATTTTATCTCACAGAAATTATAGCTGTGGATGGTAAATTGTAAATCTCACAAAAGAACAACAGATAGGAAATTTCAATTTCTGTTTTATAGCAGTCTAGCTGCAAAAAAGTTTGGTCAAATATTTAAAGTGCTGGATGCTTCTTTGTAAGGATTCCAAATTTCTAGGACTAACTCCACAGAAAAGCCTACGTTCTCCAGCCTGTAGAGTCTATTCAAAGTTAGGCAGAACTTGCCTGAAAATCTACAATATATTGCACTTCACAATGTTTAAATCCCACAGTGTCTTGCTTCACAGTGTTTCAGTTGCTGACCGGTGTTTATTTCATTTATTTATTGTCTATTTCTTCTTTGTGAACACAGTTGTCTCCCTCACATTCAGTCCCTGATGAAACAAGGAAGATAAGCCTAACCCCTGCACATTATAGGATGCCAGGGATTAATAGGATGGTCCCTTGTGTGAGTTCTGGTATTGCAGGTAGTTGGCATTCAAGCCTTAGACAACAGGTTCTCAAAGCATAGATGAGTGGTCTCATAAACCCAGCAGAAATTCATTGTTTTTTAGTAGTTGTTATGGAAAGAAGTAGGTCCTGTAGGTCCAGCCTGAAATGTAGTTTTAATTGGAAGGGCATCAGAACCTCAGTTCACCATAGTCAGGAAGGAGGTTGGGGTATCATGGTGACCTGGGTAATGCACGTTCAGGTGACTTAAACTAGAAATAAATTGTGTTTCTGCAAATATCATAGTGGGGCAATCTTAAATATGCTCAGTACAAATTCAAATCCATGTTTATATTCACAGTATAGTGGACATTCTGTTTCCTATCCACAGACAACCCGGAGTGCAGTGGCAAAGGTGGAAGGGCTCCTGTGATCTCTGTGATGGGTTGTGTAAAAAAAATAAAAATAAAAATACAAAGAAGTCTGACTTATGGTTGCATGCCTTTAATATGTGGAAAATGTCACCTTTCAGAAGCCTCTCCTGGATATTTGTCCCTTCCATTTTGGAAAGTAAATCCTAGTGTCCCAGAAAAAGTTAGAAACATAGAGTGTTGTGGAGTGATAGCAGGTTTACCACCGGCTGAATGAAATTCTTAGTCCAGTTTCAGATCAATTAATATTCATAAATTAGGCTATACACTGAAAATGCATACTCTGTTTTGTAAATCTGTAATATATGTTTGTAAGGGAGTAGGGTTTTTTGCATTTTGCAGGGTCCAGATGGCAGGCCAGGTCTACCAGGATTTCCTGTAAGTATTATGTTCCTGGGATCTAAGTATTTCTCAATATGCTTTAATATTTTAACATTTATATTGTACAGAGTTTATAAAAAGTCTGATACATTTCTGTATGAGACTGTAGTTTTTATGGAACCAACAGTTATGGTAGAAATTAACTCTGCTGGAAATGAAGTATACTATGATATACATAACTCATTTCTGCTTATCTCAGAATCAGATCTGCAGTTTACATGTAATTGAGTCTAATGAAAAATTGCTACCTAAAGAAAATTCCTGTGCAGTTTAGGAGAAACAAATGGAATTAATGGGCTTCTAAAAATTATATTCAAATAGCATATGGGATAATATTATTTGTTATGTATTTTTGTGCTGTTGCTGCATTTTTTTTGGTCACTACTAGAGAGCTCTGTAAAACCTTATCAGGTTTATGATTTCTTAATCCTTTAGGATAATACAAAGCTTATTTTTTATTAATTTTAGTAATTTTTTTAAAACAGTATTTCAGCATTCCAGTGCATTACATAGCCATAGTTTCAAAAGGTACATTATATTATGCTACCTATTGTGCTCATACTGCTGTTCCATTAAACACTACCTGGCTTGTAACTTCTTACAGTATTATTTATACTATTATATTTATATTATATCTAATTTAGTAGCATTATTTCCCCCTGTTACGGTTGTTTTACAGTTCAGATGTATGCATATGATCTCAGAGCCCTTCGTCTATTGCCTAAGAATAAGGAGAAAACTGGGAAAGCTGAAAAATGATGTTAACAAAATGTTGGCAACTAGCCCAAAGTTCTACAAAGGTTGTTTGCTGGGTCCTGGGCATTGTGGACTGCATAAGAAAACAAATAAAAATTAAAAAATTAAAAATCTTTAAAATACTTTTCAGTTGAAAAAGAGCTGACAACATTTAGAAAGTGATATAATGAATTGTTAGTCTTTCTGTTATTAACAGAATTTCTTCATAAAAAATACCATTCTCATCCTTAAGTCAGGTCTTTACTTTAACTCTTCACTAATGCAGAAATCATGTAAATTTGAATTTAGCTCTTGATGGGTAAAAACAAAAGTGCTTCTACACGTGTTTATAATGGAAGACTGTAAAACAAAATAGGATCTGAGAAGAATACTTTCACAGAAATGATCTTATTTTTAAATATATAATCTCTCTATGTAAAAACGTAATTTTTATTGTACTGTTTCTTAAAAATACAACTTCAGAAAATCTTTTGGAAATCAGTGTCACTGAATGACCATGGAAGGAGAGAGAATAGAGTAGGGAAGAAAGAGAATTTTAGGCTGATTTTCCATTCTTATTAATGTATGCATATTTCTCTTTGTGAAAGTGTGTATCATCTACACTCTGATAAACAACAGCTTTTTTTCTTTTGCTATTTTTAACAGATTATCCCTATATAATATTTGTTTTTAAAAATCTGTTGATTCAGACAGCAATTTAGTCTTGTAAGTCTAAGATTTGTAATACTTGTAAATCAAGTCTTAGACTGTAACCAGAGTGATTCAGGTTCAAGTTTTCCAGTTACTTAAAATTACATTTAGTAAAATGGTCCCGCTCCGTTTTCTCAGCAGAGCTCTCCACCAATTTATTTATGTACTTGATTTTGCTTAGGGCCCTCAGGGACCAAAAGGTGATATTGGTTTGCCTGGACCAAAAGGACCCAAAGGCCAACAGGTAAGAGAAAAGACAAAGGGAAAATTACATGTTACAAAATGTGTTAGATAACAAATCCTTAGTGGCATCATAATGTTTTATGGTTCTAGTTTTATAATTCTAATTTTACTAGGGATTGGGGTGTTAATAAGTTTATGTGAAAAATGTACTAAGTGTGATTTGAAAAACTGATAAACAAAATACCTGATATAATATTACTGAGAACTAACATTTCTGCCCAAGAACTGAAATTCAGCAGTATAGTATGCTTTTATCAAAATATGTTTGCATAAACATCAAGCATGAGGTGACCTCTTCTTGCAAGCTGGTGATCAGTGCCGACAGCCCGGTATTCTAACCAAGGAGACCAAAAAAATTTAAAAAAAGGAAAAAAAACTTTCTTTTTCCTTCCTTGGTACAGAAAGTTTTACCTACACAATGAAGACTGCGATTTTCCATTCCCCAAAAACAAGAGTAAGACCTGGAAACCTCTTTCCTTAGGGTCCTTTCTCTTATTTTACACAATAGTGTTTATTTTGTGACATTGCTGAGAGGTGACCGAGGCCTGTTCTGTTTTTTTCTTCCTCTTTTCAAGTATTGCTGATGCTGTTGCATTTTCTTATTCCTCTTCTCATCCATTTGCTGGAAGCATGGATGAGGAACATCTAAGTTATTACAGTCTTGGGGATAACAAAAGCAAAAACACTTCCTGCTTGTATTTATAAAATAACCGACCCTCACTTTCTGACAAGTGGGAATGGTTTGAGAATAATCCCCTTTTGATACATGGGTTCTGGTTTTACCCAGTGCATAAAATGATGGAGCTCAGACTTAAAAACAGTTGTGTGTTTTTTGGCTTGGCGTTGTCTGTTTGCTTTTTTTGGTTTTGGATTTTTTTGTGTTTATTTTTTACTTCTACTATTCACACTGGAAGGAACTCAAAGTTTTGAAGTCATTATATTTTACACCCACCAATGACATAATGATGTTTTTGATGCTGTTTCTGAGGCGTGAATACCAAGTTATGCTCAAGACTGTGATGATCTCAGCAACCACAGACAAAGCTCAACAGACACCAGGGAACATTTCCCTGTAAGGATCATGAGATTGTTCTGTTGCAGCCTCTTATCCATAAAATCTCACAAAAAATAAAGTCAATAAAACAAGGGCTCAGGGAGACTCCAAAATATGCCTTAAATCTGCAGGAAATGAAGCTCAATGTAAGTGTTCTAACCTGAGCTATCACTTTAATCAGCAATGCAATTGTTAGTTTCAAATCAAATTTCTTCCATTAAAGGTCTTGGGAAAGCTAAAAAGCTCAGATTACCTGAGCTAGGAGGAGGAAAGTTACAGCTGAATGATCTAGATCTAGTGGCAACCACGTGTCTGCACTGGAGAATGAGAATTCCTGGTGGTGGTGCCATTATTCAATGAAACCCATTGAAGAAGAGAAACTCAGAGGTTTGTAATTTAAATGCTGCCAATTGGCCTTCCTGAAAGATAATAAGACTGCATCATACCTCAAGGACATAGAAAAAAAGATTCACGCTTTCCTGATAGTCACTCTTTCTACTTAGTGTTTTCAAGAATTTACAATTCCAGCAGTATTTGCTGACGAATATCTAAGCTGATGGTACATAGGAAGACTCCAATAGCCTGTCTGCCTTTGGCAGAGATCTCTTATGAACACAGCACGTTTCACAGAGACAATTATTTGAGAGCAACTGAAAGTCTTTTTTTTTTTTTTTTTTTTTAACACAAAAACAAAACCAAGTATTTATACATCTTATGGATATTTACCGTAGTAGGATATTTTCAGTTTACCGTATGGTGTTTTAGGAAAGATCAGTCCTACTCTCCCCCAGAATCAATCATACTGTAGTTTTTCTCTCAGAATGTCATGTTTCAAGCAGCAGCAATGCTGCTTTTACTTTTGCTTATTCATTGAGAGCTGCTTTGTAAACACTGTAAAATAGCTCTGATGTTAATTGCAGGGTGAAAAGGGAGAACCAGGAGCTATCATTACTGCTGATGGATCTTTAACTGAATTATTAGGAAGAAAAGGGCAGAAGGTGAGTTCATACTGCTTTTTGTTCTTCCAGAATATTTGGTGGCCTTGTTACCAGCCACCTCTATTAGATACTGTAGAAGTTCTCATTGTCATTGCTGTGTATGTTCATCCTCAACAGGGTGAAGCTGGAGTGGTGGGACCAGTGGGACCAAGGGTAAGACCTTTCCAAAATTCAGTGAATTCTTTTTTGATTTTGTTTTGGCATTAGAGAGACTAATAATTGTAAAGGTAGTTTGTTTTAGCTTTCCATTCCTTCTGAGTAGGAATTGTAAGGAATATTAATGTTTCAGGATGATCAATGTCCTCTAGAAAATAATGGTTTTTACATACATGGTGCTGTAAGTTACTGACTTGATATAGAATATAAATTCTAGTAAAAAAAAAGGTATCCATTATTTACTAAACAGAGAGTGAGAAGTCTTCTTTCTGAGCTCATAACTTTCCAGACTTATGAGAAGTGTTTGAGTACACCGCATTTATTTAGCCACAAAAAAAAAAAAATAAAATAAAATAAAATAAAAAAATACTGAGAGAGAGGCTCTAATTGTTCCCTATCACTGCCTGAAAGGGAACTAGAAAAAACACAGAGTCAGGCCTTCTCAGAGATGTGCAGGAAAAAGAAAAGACATGTGCCAATGATCACAGGTTGCAGCAAGGGAAATTCTGAAAAGATATAAGGGAAAAAAAAATCACAAAAGCACCACCACACCAAAAAAAAAAAAAAAAAAAAAAAAGTGATTAAACACAGAAATAGATGCTCAGAGAAATGGTGGATTGGGAAACAAGGTGCCGAACACCATGATCTAACTTGGAAATTTGCCTTTCTTTAAGGGTTGGACTAGATGACCTCTGGAGGTCCCTTTCAATCTAAATTATTCTCCAATTCTATGATTTCTATGATATACATTTAAACAACTGACTACATCAGCCCCAATTTCTGTAGGAGCCAAGGATTTGCAACTCCCTTGTATTCAGAGCAAGAAGTAAATCAGGCAGTAGCATCAGACCATTTACTGAAAACAGGGTTTAGAAGCCTTATTTCACATACTTGGCCTAATATTTTTGACTCTACACAAAATGTATGAAAGCACAACAAGAAATTAGTTGTAATATATTAACACTTTTCCAGACTCAGTAGTGTTAGAGCAGGAATTCATTTCCTGAAGTCTAATATTACTCAAAGATCAAGGATATTGAGATTTTCAGGCTGCCAAGAGAAGCTGTTGATGCCCCATCTCTGGAGGTGTTCAAGACCAGGCTGGATGGGGCCTTGGCCAACCTGATGTAGTGGGTGGCATCCCTCTCTATGGCAGAGGAGTTAGAGTTATATGACCTTTAAGGTCTCTTCCAACCCAAACCATTCTATGACTCTATGATTTCTTTGCTTCTGCTTTTGATGTAGCCTAGTCCCTGTTGTACCTAAGTGATTGTTAGTAGCTTTTGTAGTTTCTGTGCATTAAGGTGAACAGGAGATTTTTCCCATCGGTTGCTGTGGTCTTTAGAAGGAGATAACCGGGTCTGCTGATAAACTGCTTTCTTAAATACTATACTTTAAAATGCCTTGAGGGAGCTATCCTAACTTAAGAGAAGGGGAGGTCCTTTTCTCCTCCTTGTATGACTGCAAGATGAGTTTATCCTTTAACCTTGATATAGAATCATAGGATAATTTAGAATGGAAGTGAACTTCAGAGGTCATCTAGTACACACTTGCTGGCCAAATCAGGTCTAGTTAGCTCAGGGGTTTGCCCAGTCAAGTCTTCAACACCTCTTACAGTGGAGATTCCACAGCCCCCATGGCCAACATGTTCCAGTATATGATAATCTTTAGTTTTAATAGTTTTTTCCATATATTTATTTGAAAATTCTCATGTTCTGACTTGTGTCTCTTGCCTTTCATCCTTTTGCCAGGCACCCTTCAGGACATGCCCTTTTACTATCAGCCCCAAACTCTGAATTTATATTTTCTTTTGTACTGCCCTGAGATGTTTCATACAGTTTATCATGAAGGCAAGAGCATTCAGAAAATGTTCTTGCTAGCACTGGTGTGAACTCAGCAGGATAATTTGACACACAGAGCCTGTTTCAAGATTTTTCCCAGCCATTTCCTCTTCTTAGTGTATTCTTAGTGCCTAGAGATTCTTAGTGCAAAACTCTGGTTTGATCATCACTGCTAATAGGCATGATTCCTTTTAGTGTGGTCCGATAGATTAAAAAAAAATCTTTTGTAGTCAGTGGGAGTCCTGTGCAGCATTAATATAGAAATTTCAGAGTGCTTAGCCACACCCTCTGTGGCATAATTTATCAAAGCGTTGGTGTCAATAGCTCTGTTCCACTTGGTATGCACTAAAGCTCTGTCAGAAGCTCTCACAGAATCTCTCAGAACTCTCTGAGCTCTGCTGTCCATCCAGTTATCAATCCCCCTCACTGTCTACTCATCTAGGCCACACTTCCTGAGCTTCTCTATGAGGATGTTATGGGAGACGATGTCAAAAGTCTTGCTGCAGTCAAGATAGATCACATCCACCGCTCTCCCCTCATCTACCCAGCTAGTCATCTCATCATAGAAGGCTATCACATAGGTTAAGCATGATTTCCCCTTGATGACTACTCCTGATCACCTTCTTATCCTCCACATGCCTGGAGATTCACCTCAAGGAAGAGCTGCTCCATCTTCTTTCCAGAGATGCAGGTGTCTGAATGGCTTGTAGTTGCTTCATCCACCTCTAGGCAGAGCTCCATGCATTCCAATTGCTCTCTCACATAAAGAGCAATCCCACCACCTTGCCTTCCTGGCCAGTCTTTTCTAAAAAGCACGTGGCCTTCCATGACAGCATTCCAGTCATGTGAAGTATCCCACTATGTCTCCAAGATTGCAATGAGGTCATAGAATCATTGAAACATTAAGGTTGGAAAAGACCTCCAAGATCATCTGATCCAACCGTCCCCTTACCATCAGCATCATCACCCACTAAACCATGTCCCTAAGCACGATGTCCAGCCTTTCCTTAAACACCCCCAGGAATGGGGACTCTGCCAGACCCAGTACAAGGTATTAGAAGATTTACTTTCAGATTTTATGCATCCAATTCATATGTAGCCTTCATCTTCTCCATGTACATGTGGAACAATGAGTGTAGTTAAAATACAAGTGCAATAATTCAAGAAGGCGAATTCTTCAGTATTTCACCAGGCTGGAAAAAAAAGGAAATGAAACTAGAAAAGCTGACTCATAAGTAAAGAGACTGTCTAGACTCTTGTGGTTTTGTTGAGTTTTAGGAAGTTGACTGCAGGTTAAAGCTTGTGGTGTTCACCAGTTTACTGCTTTTTGTTAATCTGTTACCCCTGGCTGCCTAGAAGTCATGTGCTTGCAAATACCAAATCACAGATAATCCATGGTCCTGGACTACTTTTCCTGGGTGACCTGCTTGCCTCTTAGTTCTGAAGTCTCTTTTATCAGTCTTTGTGGTCTGATGGGTAACTCTTGTGTAAAGAAGGATCTGTTTCAATTATCATCCACTTAAGTCCATGTATCCAGGCTGGCAAGAAGTCTGGCACTATAGTAAGTCTCAGTCTAATCCACAGACATTTCCCCATAGTGTCTGATTCAAAAAAAAAAAAAAAAAAAAAAAAAGCAGGTGCACAAAGTATACACCTTTAACTGCCTTTTTTCTATTGACTGATATGCTTAATTTTGCTTTGATACATGGCAGCTTAGTGTTGAACTACACACATTACAAATGGCAGAAAATTCAGGCTTCATTTCAGATAGCCAGTCTTTTTCAAACCAGACTTCTCTATTATATGCAGACCTCTCCAGCTTCTGAGATCACTTAGAAGAGCAAATAGAGAGGACATTCTGAGGAAATAGACAGGACATTCTGTGCATTGTGGGCAAATAATCACAGACTGACTTAACACAAATGTAACACTATGCCTCTATTTCTAAATAACCAAATCTGTGCCAAAGATTTCTTCCATACATTATTTGTTCAATTTTATTCTTTTTCTCCACAATCATATTTTCTGTCCAGGGACCAATAGGACCTGCTGGACCTAAAGGAGAACTTGGCTTCCCAGGACGACCAGTATGTATTAAGCTCTCAAATGGAATAAAAGTAGGGCAGCTTGGTTCAGGCACCTACTGCACTATTTCTACTCTTTTGTTATGTGTACTTATTTCAGGGCCGCCCAGGACTCAATGGACTAAGAGGTGTGAAAGGTGAACGAGGTGAAGCATTAAATGTAAGTTTTTATGTATTACAACTAATTGAAATAAATCTTGTTGAAGTCTTGTCAAGTCTGGTTTCTATGAATTTCTTTGAAATGATGATGGGATGAAAAAGCTGAAATTAGCTTGAAATGATTACTTGCTTCTGCTATTATTCCTATGTGATAACAGTCATCAGAAAGTCAACTTCTGAGGCCACCTGGACAGTTCTTACAGATATAGATCTTTGTATCAGATCCCAGGTGTAAAAGTTGCATGCAATTCACTGTTAGCATAGGTTGTTCAAATAGCATATGATCTGGGATTGCCAAATTCTTTCTACAAATACATAGGATCTTCATGGTGTGAAGATACTTCCATAGGCTTTTAGATGTCTTGAATATGTGCAAGAAGCATTTAAGCATATCATAATTAAGTGTCATCTACCCGACTAACGAGGAGATGGTTGCTGATACCTATTACCTGCTTTGATATTCGTGTACATGTATCCAGAATAATGACCAGCATACAGTGTTTGCAAGATGATTGCACATACATGCCCACCTGTATCCTGTAATTATGGAATGACAAGCAATGAATGCTGCAACTCTCTTCTGGCACAGCAACTCTGTTCTTATGAATAGAATTAAATCAACTGGTCTCATGACAGACATGAAGAATTGTAAAACACACATCAATAAGTACTGCTGAGCATAAGCAGCACGTTTCAGACTAGAGTATTTATTTACTTGGCAGAGTACTTCTTGTAGTTGTTCTGACATCATGGGCTGATCTGTGCTGAAAAAGAAAAATGTACTCTAACCACAACAGCAGGTAATAATAATATTTCATCTGTATCTAAGATATGCAGAAAAAAAAAAAATAGACAAGGGAACCTTACTGCATTACCATAGAAATCATAGGAAGGTAGGGATCAGCAAGGTATTAGAAGAGATGATCTAGTCAATAGAAATTTAGTTGCTGGAAGATGAAGCCTGGCAGATTAGACAAATTATAACTAGACAAAAAAGACAGAAAAGATGACTAGCCTCTGGCAGAAAACATTAAATAGATTTTCAATTTCTCCATATCTTTAAACAGTGTCAAGGTTAATTTTCTGGAATGTCTCCCCTAGCCAAACAAAAACTATTAAAGCAATTGTTATCAGATGAAGTTTATCAGGATGGGTCATTAAAGCAAACAGGCAAGCAAAACAGGTTGCACGTTCTAATAGTTTTTCCTTCAGTGCTTGGGGAAGATAAAATCCAATAGATCCAATAGAATAGTTATTTATATGGTGACATATGACACCTCACTGAAGTGTGCATCAATGTAGAGTGGACATGTCATGGACATGTCATGGTGCCAAATTTTTAAATGACACGGTAAAGACTTGGCATAGTTTTTGTAAAGGGCAGTCATGCCTCCAGTGTAGCAGAATTCCTTGAAGATGCTAATTAGTGTATAGTTATCTGACAGGCACTTTGAAGTATATGAATCTCATCAGTCCTGAGAGTCCCAGGCCAGTCTTGAAGACCTAATTATCCTTAGATGGTAGAACCAATGACTTTAATTTATTTTCAACTTATAGTGCTTTTGGGCTTGGGAGTTGGATGTTTGCTTGCTTATTTTTCCCTGGAAATAGCAATTTTAGGCTGCTTTGTTCTCCATAGAGTTAGGCTAAATATTAAAATTCACCTTCCAGCTTAGGTTGGTCCCTCTAACTGAATGCTCAGCCTTCCCTCAAGCCATTTCACATATAACTTCTTGGTTAAACAGAGCCTTAAAAGCCCCTTGTCCTTCCTTCCCTAGGCTCAGTTGTACTGCATATGAAAAGATCTGTGTAATGTCTTCCTTACTTCACTTTCTTTTACCAGGGCATGCCTGGCTTGCCTGGACCCCCAGGGCCCCCTGGACGTCCAGGACGTATAGTTTACATCAAAGGAGTAAGTACACTGAACAAACAGTTTCTGTTCTGTCTCTGTAGCAGAAATGTGCTGTTCTTGAAATGGTTTGCAAAGTGAAACATCAAAACTTGTTTCAGGCAACAGCATTTACTGTGGGCCACCTTGCTTGCATGCATAGGAAGAAATCTCATAACAAGAGTATGGAGTAATTGCCTGGGGTGACTCAGAAATTAAAACTTATATTCCCGTTTTAAAGAAAAGGTACAGCATCGAAGAAGCTTCCAGGGTGGAATGTAGCTGCACCACACAGAAGTTCCTTAAGCTTACAACCTTAGATGTTGATCACACCAGGGGAACTTTGTGTGCTGACTCTAAGAGGAACTGTGTGGTGGGTGGGGCAGAGTGGAGACACCATAGCCAGGATCTGTGATAAGATGCGAACTTGATTGTTCTTGTGCACACTGAAACCGATAAGCTGCACATTTGGTATCCTGGGCCAACAGTCTGTCATATTTTTGACAAAATGTTGTCCTTTTCGTGAACTTTACTCATTATAATATCATTATAATACCAAAACACACCTCCATTCCAAAGGTTACCCACCTTCAAGGTGTAACCATGCCTCACTGAGCTTGTGCTAAAAATTTTTTCTAGTCTATACCTTTAAAAGCAAAGAGAGAAAATTTTGAACCATTCGTAACAAAGGTATGCATGGCTAGAGTCACTCAAACTCCACCTAAAAGGCAGAAAATAATATAAATTAGCTTAAGGGAGAGAGGATGTTAGGGATGATACCGTCATATAAGGAAAGATACCTTCTGACTTCTGGGATCAGTCAACTGACTGGGTAAGATCTGAACACTTGGTTATGCCAAGTGCCTCCCTAGGAAACTTAGAAATCTTTATAGAGTCACTTTATATCTTTTAAAGTGTTTGTAGCCAGACTGTGTTACTCATATTTTTGGTATTTGCACATACTTTACAGACGGTGAATTTATCACCAGCAATCCAAAGAACCTGTGTACCTGTTCCTTCAATAAATTGTACAACTCATTAATCTAGCTGTGATAGTTCTGATTGAACATGACCAAACTCTTTAAGTGTGGCTGTGGTAGTTCATGGAACGCAACAAGACTGAGGGTGTATTATGTTATTTGTGCATCCATAATAGTGACAGTTCAGTACCCTGAATGTGACAGACATAATGACTAATTGGGCATCACTCTGGACTACTTTAGGCTTTAATGCTACAAAGAGCCACTGTGATGTAAGAGCTTTGCCCCACACAGATAAACTGGGACATGCTGCAACTCTGTTCTTATGAACAGAATTCATTCAACTGGTCTCATGACAGACATGAAGACTGGAACACACAATAATAAGTACTGAGAGATCTCGGATGACTGGAGACTTGAAAACGTGATGCCCATCTATAAGGGCCATAAGGAGGACCCAGGGAACTACAGGCCTGTCAGCCTGACCTCAGTGCCAGGAAACGTGATGGAGCAGGTCATCTTGAATGCAGTCACACAGCATACACAGGACAACCAGGCCCAGCCAGCATGGGTTCATGAAAGGCAAGTCCTGCTTGACCAACCTCATCTCCTTCTACGACCAGGTGACCCACCTGGTGGATGAGGGAAAGGATGTAGTCTGCCTAGACTTCAGCAAATCCTTTGACACGGTCTCCCACAGTATTCTCCTGGAGATGCTGGCAGCCCTTGACATGGACAGGTACACTCTGCTGGGTTAAAAACTGGCTGGACGGCTGGGCCTAGAGAGTAGTGGTAAATTGAATGAAATCTAGTTGGTGACCAAACAGTCACAAGTGGTGTTCCTCAGCAGTCAGTGTTGGGGCCTATCCTCTTTAATATCTTAGTGGTGTGAGAAAAATCTCAATAATTTTTTCAGACAGGGTCTTCTGTGAAGCTATTTTATTTGCAAGTGCAATGGTGGGCATCCTGCAAGCAGGAGCACCTAGTAAAGGTCTATATACACCATAACATTATATTCCCTATTACCCAACGCTTGATTCCTCCCCTGTTTCTTCATCGGCTGAGTACTACAGGTTCACAAACTACTCAACGTCTTTCTATACCACACATGTACAATTTTATTTGACCAAATGTTAATTTCTCCTTTTCCTTTTTTTTTTTTTTCTTTCTTCTGTCATGACCAGAGGGCCCGTGATTTTTGTTTTTACTGATTTCACACTGCTTGTCCTGTTTTTCTTAGCTATCCTCTCTTCAATATTTTCTCTTCAATATCTTTATAAATGATCTGGATGAGGGGATTGAGTACACCCTCAGTACGTTTGCAGACGATGCCAAGTTAGGTGCATGGATTGATCTGCTCAAGGGTAGGAAAGCTCTGCAGGAGGATCTGGACAGGCTGAACCGATAGGCTGAGGCCAACTGTATGAGGTTCAACAAGGCCAAGTGCCGGGTCCTGCACCTGGGGCACAACAACCCCAAGCAGTGCTACAGGTTGGGAGATGAGTAGCTGGAAAACTGCCAGGCAGAGAAGGTCCTAGGAGTATTGGTTGATAGTCGGCTGAACATGAGCCAGCAGTGTGCTCAGGTGGCCAAGAAGGCCAACAGCATCCTGGCTTGTGTCAGAAACAGCATAGCCAGCAGGACTAGGGAAGTGATTGCCCCCTTGTACTCTGATCTGGTGAGGCAGCACGTTGAGTGCACGTTGAGTGTTTAGTTTTGGGCCCCTCTCTATAGAAAGGACATCAAGGTGCTCAAGCGTGTCCAGAGAAGGGCAATGAAACTGTTGAGGGGTCTAGAACATGAGTCTTATGAGGAGAGGCTGACATAGCTGGGGTTGTTTAGCCTGGAGAAGAGGAGGCTTAGGGGTGACCTTATTGCTCCCTACAACTATCTGAAAGGAATTTGTGGGGAGCTGGGAGTCAGCCTCTTCTCACAGATAGCTAGTCATAGGACAGGAGGGAATCGCCTCAAGTTGTGCCAGGGGAGGTTTAGGTTAGAAATTAGGAGACATTTCTTCTCAGAAAGAGTAGTCAGGCATTGAAATATGTTGCCCAGGGGGGTGGTGGTGTCACCGTCCCTGGGGATGTTCAAGGAAAGGCTCAGCCTGGTGCATAGGGACATGGTTTAGTGGGTGACATTGGTGGTAGGGGGACAGTTGGACCAGATGATCTTGGAGGTCTTTTCCAACCTTAATGTTTCTATGATTCTATGCTGACAGAACCATGAGAGCTCCCAGGAAGAAAACAGGACTCTGTGAGGTGCTGTTTTTTACTTTCAAGTTTTGTCTTGTCATGTCTATTAGATCTAACTGTTTGGTGTGTTTTCTGGAATATTATTGCCTACATTCATTAAACTTATTTCCCTTCTTATTTTCAATAGACAGTTTTCCCAGTATCTCGCAGACCTCATTGCAAGATGACAGTAAGTCACACACAGAATTTGCTCTTAGCAAGATGCATGCCCATGACAATACATAACCAAAACAGCTACATGCATAACTACAGTATCTCTGCAGCTTTACTCCCCCTGCCTTCTGCTGTACACCAGGGAGATGTTTTACCTAGTCTTCAAGATAACAGATTTTCAAATGTTTAAATATTCAAAGTTAGCCACATTTATATAACAGAACTAACTGAAACCTTTTGCTTAAAGCACTTTGATTACTTGGTTGTCCAAACTCTTTTAATGGCTTTCAGAGCTCCATGTTTCCATAGATTGAGAGTTGCTTTGGGGAGCGAATATTTATACATACATGTACATGCATCTTTCAGACGTACATATAAATAATGTCTCCACATTGTTATGTCTTTTGCTGTTTTCAATTTCCCCATCCAAAATAAGACACCTTATATATTTCAGTCTGGCATAAAAAGTGCATCAGAAAAGAAAAATCATAGTCCTTATTTGACCCTCAATTGCAGACTATTCACATATAATTCATGACTGGAGTGTTGTAATGGAAGCATACAGGCACTTTAGGAAGGACAGGCAGGGGAGATGAGGAGGGGATATCAACAGATATCAACCACCCCGATATCTGTTGGAGAGACAACACAGCAAGACATAAGCAATCCAAAAAGTTCCCAGAAGGTATTGATGATAACTTCCTTCTCCAAGTCATAGAGGAGCCAATGAAGAGAAGTGATATGCTGGACCTCGTTCTCATCCACAGGAAGAGGCTTTGGGGAAATATGAAGGTAAAAGAAAGCCATAGCTGCAGTGACCATGAAATGGTGGAGTTCAAGATTCTTAGGTCAGTGCACAACAAACTCACAGCCCTGGACTTTGGGAGAGTAGACTTAGAACTCTTCAGGGATCTGCTTTTTAGAGTACTGTGGGATGAAGCCCTAGAGAGAAGAGAGGACCAAGAAAGCTGGTTAATACTCAAGGATCACCTCCTCCAAGCTCAGGAACGATGCATCCCAACAAGGAGGAAGTCAGGCAAAAATGCCAGGAGGCCTGCATGGATAAACAAGGAGCTTCTGAAAAACGTAAACACAAAAAGGAAGCCTACAAAGGGTAGAAGCAAGGACAAGTAGCCTGTAAGGAATACAGAGACATTGTCCAAGTAGCCAGGGGTCAAGTTAGGAAAGCCAAAGCCCAGACAGAATTGAATCTGGCCAGGGACATTAAGTGCAACATGAAGGGCTTCTACAAGCACATCAGTGATAACAAGAAAAATAGGAAAGATATGAGCCCTCTGCTGAAAGAAATGGAGACCTGGTTACCCAGGATATAGAGAAGGCTGAGGTACTCAATGACATTTTTGCTTCAGTCTTCACCAGCAAGTGCTCTAGCCACATCACCAAATTCACAGAATCCAAAGGCAGGGGCTGGGAAAATTAAATGCTTCCCACTGTAGGAGAAGATTAGGTTTAAGACCTTCCAAGGTACCTGAATGTGCATGAGCTGATGAGATGTGTCCGAGGGTCCTGAGGGAACTAGCAAGATGAAGTTGCTAATCCACGATCTATAGTATTTGAAAAGACATAGCAGTCTGATGAAGTTCCCAGTGACTGGAAAAGAGGAAAGACAACCCTCATTTTTAAAAAGGGAAAAAGAAAGACACAGAGAAATACAAGCCAGTCAGTCTCACCTCTGTCTCCAATAAAATCACAAAGCAGATTCTCCTGGAAAATGTTCTAAGGCACTTGGAAAACAAAGAGGTGATTGATGACAGCCAACATGGCTTCACTAATTGCAAATCATTCCTGAAAAATTTGGTGGCCTTCTAAGACAAGGTTACAGCATTAGTGGAAGAGCAACTGATGGCAACTACCTGGACTTGGGCAAAGCATTTGGTACTGTCCCACACAACAGTCTTGTCTCTAAAATGTTGAGACATGGATTTAATGGATGGACCACGTGGTGGGTAAGGAATTAGCTGAATGGTCATACTAAAAGAGTTGCAGTCAATGGCTCAATATCCAGGTGGAGAACAATAATGACTGATGCCCTTGGGGTCTTTATTGGGACCGGTATTATTTAACATCCTTGTTGGTGACATGGACAATGGGATAGAGTGCCCCCTCAGCAAGTCTGTGTGTCTGAGAAAGCTGGAGAGGGACTCTCTATCAGGGACTATACTGAAAGGAGAAGGGGTAACGGTTTTAAACTAAAAGAAGTGTTCAAGATCAGATTTGATATGACCCAATCTAGTGGAGGATATCCCTGCCTATGGGAGGGGGTTTCAACTAGATAATTTTTAAGGTCTCTTACAACCCAAATCATTCTATGATTCTATGATAAAAAATTATTATCACAAGAAAGCCACCAGGTGAAGCTCTGCCACACTTTTCCAAAGTAAATGACAACACCCTCCATTGTCTTCAAAGGAACTGTAATTTCATACTCAGTGCCAAAAAAAAGGAAAGAGTTTTCATGTTTTCAGAACACTTTGATGCAATTTTTGCTTAACATGTCATGGAAATCACATCCTACAATGAACTGTGGACACAGTTTAATCCTGGGATTACTCTTCCTAGGACAATATTATACTGCTAACCTGTGGGCTACATACTTGGAAAGGATTCTGTCTTTGAACACTGCGGTCTTCCCCTGAATAGTCTGATGCATGGTATGGCTGCTCTAGTTTTCTGTTAGACAGTATAGTTCAAAATAGTACTGTGCTCTTCTCTTCCAGTTTCCATTATAGTCCTTTTTTACTCATATTAGAAAAGCAGCTCTTGACTTAGACTATACTAGATGCATTGACACTCATCACACCATTTACTGTTCAAGAAAGATTTATCCCAGGTAACGTATCTTTCTGATCTTTCTGTTAATTAATGATAAATAGTCATTACTCCATGGTAATTTCACATTCCTATGGGTTTGGCCCACTATTGTAGACATCATTTTACCTCATTGAATTCCTCCCTTAAATCTTCCTATTCCTACTGTATAACATTCTGGTATGTTTTTCTCACATTCACACAAAAGTTCTGGGTTAGTCAGCCTCATCTCTGAAACCTGACTGGACTGCACCGAGCAACCTACTGTAGTTGATCCTGCTCTGGGCTAGACAACTTCCAGAAATCCCACCCAAACTCAAGTTTTGTATGCTTCTCTGTGGAATGATTCAAACAATGCAAACCTATTTTAGCTGAGTTTCAGATAATAATAAAAAGTCTCTTTTCAATAAGGTTACAATCACTGAATAATAAAAGTGAATTTTACATGTAAAATTAATAAAGCCAGTAGTTATAAATACCTCTTCATGCATCTGAATACACTAGATATCTTTGACATACATTTGTGGACAATTTAAACCTATCCAAGTATACAGATAAGAAGTCTGATGCACATGCCTATATAAATGTATATCCATAAAGAACTACAGACTAAATCTCATAAGTTTTCTTCATGTGAAGTGAATTTCTGAATTTACAGGAGCTATCCATGTGACTGAAGACTCCTAAGAGCTAATACTGCAGTATTAGCCATATGCAGCACGTTTGATTTTCTTTGTATGCTTGTTTAAATTCATATAAATAGTACTAGTTAGTACTAAAATCTGTCTATTTCCAAGCAGTGTGCCACATTTTAATTCCTGCACTGTCCTGGTTTTGAAGACAGGTGGTAGAAGTATTGTTACAGCGGAATTGACTCAGAATAGGATACACTAAAATAAGAAGTTTCTCCCCACTGTGATTTCAATGCATCTGGAGTATAGGTCAACATCAGAGAGTAGGCCTAGCCATGGTCTGATGAAAAAATTACAACTATATTCTCTTATCATACAATCAAATATCAAATCCTGCTTTCAAATGCAGTGATGTAAATTTAGAATTGTTCTTGGAGAATAAGTCTTCTGATGTTTCTCTAGCATGACTGAGACTGGGATTTGCTAGTGCCTCCAAAGTGCATGTTGTTACGCTCTTACTGAAAGCATGTTGCATGCTTAAGATAGCACAACCCTGAAAAAGGCTTGATTAGTTAATACTCGAAACCTGCCAAACTGGAGATGAGCACAGAGTGCTGTTATAACACTTACTGTGATAGCATGCAAATATTCCAGGCTTTCCAGTCACACTAAGTGATGCACTTCCATCAATTAATGTGTATAGATAAGTTCTAATAGATTTCCTTTTGTATGTAGGTGAGCGCTACTTACCCTGGGAATGAAGAAGCTCTTAATGTCCAAGGTGAGTAATTCTTGCAGCATGGTTTAAATAAACTGTTCTTATTATGAACAAAAACACCTTTTTTTTTTTTTTTTTTTTTTTTTTGGGGGGGGGGGTGTTGCGTAACTGGTTTCATGAGAAAAAAAAAAAAAAAAAAAAAAAGAATGATAGTCTCACTTGTTCTGCTGAATCCATAATGTCATATCTTGGTCCAGTCTCAACATGCAGGCCAAAGAATAAATGAGTATAGGGCTACACTTCAAAGGCTAGCTTATAAATTGAGCAGTGGATGAGGGAAAGGCTGTGGATTTGGTCTACGTAGACTTCAATAAGACTTATGACACCATTTCCCACAGCATTCTCCTGTAAAAACTAGCTGCTCAAGGCCTGGACAGGTGTATGCTTCATTGCATTGAAAACTGTTCTGATGGCTGGGTCCAAAGAGTCATGGTGATTGGAGAAATATCCATCCAGAGGCCAGTCACAAGTGGAATACCCCAGGGATCAATACTGGGGCCCGTTCTCTTTAATATCTTTATCAGTGATCTGGATGAGAAGATAGAGTGCACCCTCAGTTAGTTTGCAGACAACACCAAGTTGGGCACAAGTGTTGATCTGCTCGAGGGTAGGAAGGCTACACAGAGGGATTTGGATAGGCTCGACTGATGGGTCGAGGCCAACTGTATGAGGTTCTACAAGGCTAAGTGCTGGGTCCTGCATTTGGGGCACAACAACCCCAAGCAATGCTACAGGCTGGGAGAAGAGTGGTTGGAAAGCTATGCAGAGGAAAAGGAACTGGGGCTATTGGTCGGTGCTTGCCTGAACATGAGCTGGCAGTGTGCTCAGGTGGCCAAGAAGGCCAAAGATATCCTGGCTTGCTATCAGAAAAAGTGTGGCCAGAAGGATTAGGGAGGTCATCGTCCCCCTGTACTCTGCTCTAGTGAGGCTGCACCTTGAGTACTGTGTTTAGTTTTGGACCTCTCACTACAAGGACATTGAGGCCATGGAGAGTGTCCAGAGAAGGGCAACAAAGGGCGAAGTGTCTGGGAACACAAGTCTTATGAGGAGCAGCTGAACATTACAGATACTATTTTTTTTCAAAATCTAGAGATAGCAGTTTTGGTATAAAAATCATAATGTAAGAACCATTTCTGCTCTTGCCCCATGAAATTCACAAATGCAATGAGAACAGGTTGATTCAGAGGGTCAAAGGCTAGGTGATTAAGGAAAGGAGAGTGAAAGACTGATCCGTAAAAGAAAGATTATTTTGTACATGTTGGGATTGATAAACAAGAGAGGACAATGAGCCAGCCAGCCATTCAATATTCATGAGAACAGTGAGACAAGCATATAGGGACTGGAATTAAAAGCCCTGCACATATGAAAAATCTGTTCTTACTATCAGTGGTTTGGTTGTTACTTCTGCAGTCTCTGTTGTTTGAAAGTTCTCGTGAATTTTGTTTCATTGTGATGCTTTTATGACAGGTGCTAAAGGAAACAGAGATTGCTGGGGATTGCAGTCCACTGGGAGTTCAGCAGACTTAAAAGGAGAAAAGGGAGACAGAGGTGATCCAGGACCACCAGGTATACTAAATCAGATATGTCACTGATACCCTCTAAAGGGTCATGTGTTTAACTTAAAAGCAGTACAGCAAAGTACCTTTACCTGCCTAAAGACACACTTATTTTCTTGCTGAACTGAGGTGCAGAACAACAAAGCCTGTAATGTATCCTCTGAAAAGAACTATCTGTACTGCACATTTGTGAACCTATTATGAGTGTGTTCAGTACATGAACAGATATTGAAATGTATCTGGCTGGTTAGAGATTTTCTGAAATCTTAGAAGAACATCACACCCACTTCCTAAGACATTATTTTGTTGTCAGAGTTTTTGAGCCAACTGGACTAAAATGCAGTGTTATCCCTTTCAGGATAACATACCTCTGCATTCTGATTTCAAGGCAGCCATTTGTTGGTGATAGTCCCAATTCCAGAACTCTACCATCTCCGTTTCAACCAACTTTTTAATATTCTATGCTTTATTTGCCATAATCATGAAAAGTATGAGAGCTAAATTATCAATTCACTTGTGCTAGGAGCATCACAACAGATGTTGCTTACCGAAGATTTACTTTTCTATATCAAAAGTTGATACATATTGCTAATTCTTACACATTCAAAAATAGTTATAAAAACAAGCATCTATTTGAAAAGATTGCTATTACAAATTCTTCCTTTTTACTATATTTTTTGAAATCTCATATACTGAGATAAGGCTTTGGTCAGTGCCAGCAATCATTCAAAATAGAAGAAGCTATACATCAAATTAATGTTCCTATACCATATTTATAATATTTGTCCTCTAATGTGTTCCTAATTAATACAAAATTGTATATACATGGATATTTTGTCTTTGTTCCAAAGCCACAGTTCTGTTGACTTAAGATATTTGGTTATTTTTATGAGGACATCTGTTTGTTGTAATCAAATCTGCTTTCTTATCATGTCCTTATTAATCTTCATTCTGATCAATGTCCAGTGCTCTGAAGTAGCGGTTAGTGCTTCCTCATCACCAATAGACTTATAAAAAAAAAAAAAAAAAAAAAAAAGGAGCAAGAAAGATTTCTATACAGAGGTTAAGATTTACTCTTCTGTGCCGGTTTATCCACTGTTAATGTCTGTTAATTCCCAGACTTTGTATTTAATGTAGTTCAATGTCCTACTGTTACTTTTGTCTGTACCTGATGATTTCAGGGGTACTTCTGAAGCAGAGGATTATGCTTATGATTTTGTTATAAAACTGCAACTAGAGAGGATGGAGAAAATTATACAATAATTCTGGTTAAACTGTCTTGTTTAAATCTTCCTCATAAAAGAATGTCAGCTGATGTAACTGCTACAATGTTCTTTTATACAAATCCATTCTGTAGGTCTTATAGATACCTACACAACCTTTGACAATGGAAATTCACAATCCAGAAATTGCAGGATAGTAGAACATGATAGTATAGGAAATTTTCAAAACCTTCTTTGGGGACAGACAATTGAAGGTCCTTCCAGTTCACTATCTGTTGAGTCACAGCAATCTGAAAAGCTTTCTGAACTCTGCCATTTATTCATTCAGTGGATTTATTTTTCCTCTACCCCAAATGTCATCCCTCTAACCTTACAGACAGACTCCATTAATTGATAGCTTGCAAAAACATGAAGCCAGCATAGAAAGCATGGATATTTGGCAGGCCGCAATTTATATAACTACTCTGTATAAAAGCAGGTATAGTGAGTATCCAGAACATAGGCACAGTGTTCCAATCATATATGCAACATTCCAACACAACCTCATTATTTCTGGCTGAAGGAATACTGTCTGAGGCCATGTAAGGAAACCCATTTAGAAACAGAGGAGAAGAATTCATGGTATCTCAGACCCAATTGCCTAAAGTTGAAGATCTGCTCATCTAAAATGCAGTGTTTATTGCAGTATACTGGCATTTGATCCTTCCTTCCTGCCAGGCCACATTCATACCTGGCATTCTGGACAAGTTTCAATACTCATCCAAATCCACCCTTTTTCTTGTTTGTCCTGAGACTTTCTTTTCTTTATGAAGAAGTTTCACCCTCCTTTTCATGAATACCGGAAGGAATTGAATTAAAGGAAAAGCAGATGGGGAACAAGACAGCATCTCACTGGGCAAGCACTAATTCCTGTAATGAATTTTGTTGCTCCAGGGACTGAGTTCATTTATAAATCAGATCCCAGAGCAGAAAGCAGCACAGCTTTCTCTAAAAGAAAGGGCACCAAAGTTCTGTAACTTTATAATCATTGTGAGGGTGTGATTTTGCTATTGATAATGCCCATGCAAAGTGCTATTAGTCCGTTTCAGCAACATCAGAAAACAAAGCAAAATGAAAATGTCTGGTCTGCCAGCACAGGCTATGCAATTAGCATGTTTCCCTCTGGTTGGTGTTAAGATCCCCAAAGGTCCTACAAAAAATTGCCTATCAGCCCTCCACTGAATATCTAGAGAAGAGGACTGGACTAGGTGAGCCCTTGAGAAGTCATGTCAGGCAAACTTCCCTGGCTGTGTAAACCAAACAGGGCCAGGACATGGGATAGTTGTCCTGCAGTTTAAATGTTAGCATGTTTCCTGGCCAACATTTGGCCTAAAATAAATAACACTTTCCAAGACCATGGGAGACAGCTTAACTGAAGGATTGGTACAATAGGCTGTATGGATAACTTTCTCCTGTTTTGGGAGTGAGGAAGACAGTTTAGCTGTATGGATAAAAGCTATGCTATTTGATCATGGGGCTAAAGAGGTAGGAGTACCAGTAGAGCTAGCCTTAAGCTCCCAGATCACAGCTCTTCTATCCTTTCTGAAGCCACTCCTCTTTTTCCACTGGTTCCCTACCACGAGTTTTTGGGTTCTATTTTAGAGTGATGCCCTCCCTATTCCTCACATACTTTGCATAGACCTAGTCTGCTTGAAAGATCTCCTAGGAAAATCCTAAAATATTACCCAACATAGAAATTAATACTAAGCAACATCTGAGAAGGACACCTACCAATCTACCTGTCTATTCTCCATCCCCTCTCATAGATTGAGCAATAGCTGTCAGGATTCAAATAAAATCAAAATAGCTACCACATTGGCAATACATTTCTGTCCCAGAGTACAGACGTATACACTATCTACATGATCTAATTGCATCTGAGATAATATACTGAGATCTGAGACCTATGGCTGGAAGTGTTGTACCCAAAGTTCAGAACACATTTGAAGAAATGGCAGCCTCCATGGCTGCCAGGAGGGCCATGGCAGCCAGGAGGGCCAACCGTATCCTGGGGTTCATCAAGCATGGCATTAGTCAGTTGAGGGAAGTGATTGTCTCGCTCTACTCTGCGCTGGTGCAGCCTCACCTCGAGTACTGTGTGCAGTTCTGGGCACCACAGTACAGAAAGGACATTAAACTGTTGGAGAGTGTCCACATGAACAAAGTACTAAGATGGTGAAGGTCCTAGAGGGGAAGACATAGGAGGAGCAGCTGAGGTGACTTGGCCTGTTCAGCCTGGAAAAGAGGAGGCTGAGGGGGAATCTCATCGTGGTCTACAGCTTCCTCACGAGGGGGAGTGGAGGGGCAGGTGCTGACCTGTTCTCTTTACTGACCAGCGATAGAACCTGAACGAATGGTGTCAAGCTGTGACAGAAGAGCTTCAGGCTGGATATCAGGAAGAGGTTCTTCAATGAGAGAGTTGTAACACACTGGAGCAGACTCCCCAGGGAAGTAGTCACTGCACCAAGACTGTTGGAGTTTAAGAAGCGTTTGGACTGTGCTCTTAGTCATGTGGTCTGAATTTTTGGGTAGACCCGTGTGGTGCCAGGAGTTGGACTTGATGATCCTTATGGGTCCCTTCCAACTCGGGATATTTTATGATTCTATGAAAATGTCCCCAGCTGTTACTGGCAGCTGTAAAACATTCATTTTCCAAGTGTATCCCAAACAAAGAATATTTGAAGACTTCTTAGACTTGTGCTGGCTTGACTGCTTTGGCTGACCACCATTGGCAGACAACACAGCACAGCTGTTATAACCATTGGTACTGGTACTGGTTTTTCTTGCAGAAAAATGTCAAAGAACAGTTGTTCTGTGATCAGCAAAATGGCAGTAACCCTGGTTCTTTTTCTTGTTGGTTATGTGTGGCCAGCAGGACTAGGGAAGTGATTGTTCCTCTGTACTCGGCTCTGGTGAGGCCACACCTTGAGTACTGTGTTCAGTTTTGGGCCCCTCACTACAAGAAGGACATTGAGGTACTTGAGCGAGTCCAGAGAAGAGCAATGAAGCTGTTGAAGGGTCTGGAGAACAAGTCTTACGAGGAGCGGCTCAGAGAGCTGGGCTTGTTCAGCCTGGAGAAGAGGAGGCTCAGGGGTGACCTTATCACACTCTACAGGTACCTTAAAGGAGGCTGTAGCAAGGTGGGGGTTGGTCTGTTCTCCCACGTGCCTGGTGATTGTATGAAGGGGAAATGGGCTAAAGTTGCTCCAGGGGAGGTTCAGGTTGGATATTAGGAAGAACTTCTTTACCAAAATGGTTGTTAGGCATTGGAATGGGCTGCCCAGGGAAGTGGTTGAGTCACCATCCCTGGAGGTCTTTAAAAGACGTTTAGATGTAGAGCTCAGTGATGTGGTTTAGTGGAGGACTTGTTAGTGTTAGGTCAGAGATTGGACTCGATGATCTTGAGGTCTCTTCCAACCTAGACGGTTCTGTGATTCTGTGAAAGTGTCCTTGCACAAAAGATAGTACAATTGTAATTCACTCAGAAGTGGGCTGGTACTGACTGCCACCCCATTGCTTGCAAAACATATGGAATGCTCTTGTGTTTAAGGGTAAGGAAGTTTGGCAGGACCTAAACCCCCTTGTGTTCCAGCTTGTCCTCAGATATCCGAGGGGCTGGGCTTAGATTCTGAGTGATGCCCAAGTGGCACTATAAGTCCAGTTGCATTCAATATACCATGATCACGGTTGCACAAATAGCACAATCAGCACTATAAGGTTTGGCCACATTAATTACAATCACGGCTTCACAAATAGTACAATACATCTTCAGTCTAGTAAATGACAGGTGTAGTTTTTTGAAGCAACAAGAGTATAGGATATTTTGGATTGCTGGTGATAAATACACTGTCTGCAAAACGTGCAAATACCAAGAATATAAGAAACACAATCAACTACACATGCTAACTTATGAAACAACTCTGTAGAGAATGTTAGGTTGCCTGGGGAAGCACTCAGTACAACCAAGAGTTCGAATCTCACCCAATAGGCATTCCTGTAGGAGGGTAAGAGACATTCAGCCCATCAACTGATCCCAGAAGTCATCAATGTCCTTCCAACCTGTCTATGATGGTGTCTTCCCCTGACATTTTCCTCTCTTGAGCTATTTTTTTTAAATATTTTCTTACTTTTAGGTGGAGCTTGAGTGACTCTAGTCATACATGCCTTCCTTGTGATTGGTACAAATTTTTCTCGCTTTTGTTTAAAGGTATAGGCTCAGAGAAATTCAGAGTGCATGCTCAGTGAGGAGTGGTCACACCTTTGAGATGGGTAGCCTTTGGGATGGAGGTGTGTTTTGGCATTATAATGAGATTATAATGAGCATTTTTCAGAAAACTGAGTACTTATCATCTTTGAGACTTCTTTGCTTTCAAATGTCACTGAAATCCACAGTAAGGTTCAGAAATTATTAAGGTGAAGAAGTGAGACAGAGCATGTAAGCATGGTTTCATTAGGAAACTGAACTAAAAATGTTAGATTTAAAGGTTAATATTACCATTGTAAATCATTTTCCTTTAAACTTCTAAGCCAAAAATACCTAAAGCAGTGCTTTTAAAAAGGAAATTACAGATAATTACTGTACTTTACTGTATTTTCTTCATTTTTCAGGTCCACCTCTACCTCCATCATATTTCAGCCACTTTATTAATAGCATAAAGGTAATTATATCTCATTTGTGTTTGAGTTCTTTAAGCTTTTTTTAAAGCATACTATATATTAAGCATACTACAGTACAGAATAGTGAAATATATGAAACAGATAACTGGATCAGCAATTACAAATTATATTAATTCCTTAAACTCCAGATGAATATAAAAGTTTGTTACAAATACAGAGATAGCTGTTAGTACTACAGAAAGACTAGAAAAAAAAACCAACGACAACATTAGTGAGGCTTTTTGCCTTCCCAGTGGTATTAAAGTGAGTCATTATTCACTGTTACCTAACATAGGTTGGTATAAACTATTTGCTGTAAATTAATGCCTTTTGTTCCATGCCAGCTCAGATAAGAGACATCTATTTCCTAAAGGGTGACTAGAAAAAATATTACCAACAATCAATGCATGACAAGAAATTCACTTCTGTTGAATACTATTTATCTTTTAAACACAATCAATAAAATAAACGAAAGTGATGGAAAGCATGTTTCTGCTTCCCCATGCTCGTTTACTGAGATCTCATAAAAGAAAGCATATCCATGGCATGATGTGCTTGGTCTCTCTCTGTTCCACTATTCTCCTGATTGCTTTAAGTGAAAAAACGAATACCTACACAATACTATTTTAAATGCTTTTATGTAAACAAGGCTGTTATTGCTCTTTATCAAAACAAGATCTGAAAAAAAGTAGAATCAAGTTATCATTTAACGATGCCATAGAAAACTGGGCTTGTGGGGGTACTGTCAGTTTCCTTGAAAGACTCCTACTGCTGTCTTTTTTTCAGATTTTATTCCTGCTTGGCTGAGAGCACTGAAGTTATTTCTATAACATGAAGTGTCCAGTGCACGCATGGCAGAGCCATTGTGGCTTCTCTGATATAATAAAGCAGTGTTTGCAGCTTTACAGCTTTAGCTACAATTTCATCTAGTCCTTCAGCTCTACAAAATGGCATATCATATATAAAGCTTCATACTTTTGTTTACAGGGAAAGAAAGAAGAAAAAAAAAAAAAAAAAAAAGAGAAGAAGACTCAGAGGAGGAGCTATACATAGCTATTTCTATTGTCTTTCCCCAGCTACCTGCCACTCTTGCATTGTCCTTTGCTGCCTCTATACATAGCTTTATTTCTGAAAATGTGAAAATGGGAACCAAAATAGACCAAAAAAATTAAGGTGGGAGGGAAGGAAGGAAGGAAGGAAGGAAGGAAGGAAGGAAGGAAGGAAGGAAGGAAGGAAGGAAGGAAGGAAGGAAGGAAGGAAGGAAGGAAGGAAGGAAGGAAGGAAGGAAGGAAGGAAGGAAGGAAGGAAGGAAGGAAGGAAGGAAGGAAGGAAGGAGGAGAAACCAGCAGACAAAGAGAAAATAATGTGAGGTCAGAACCTACAATGGAGGTGGCTTACTTTGTACAAAAGATAATGACCTAGCATTTAAATGCTTCTTCTTACCTGCCACTGTTCCCCAGCTAGCTGCTAATCAGAAGAGATACAGTTCAAAGTGCCTGCAATTTTGTGTGGTGTCTCTTCTGTTATCCTGGTACACCCATCCTTTTGTGTGGTAATTACCTATGTATGGTAATCATCACTTTGTAACATATCTTTAAATATCTGTCCATTTCATGTCAATCTTGCTTTGCTTTTTCCTTGATGTGGGAGAAAAGCAACAAGCTTTTATGCTTCCTCCAACTTTCTCTTTGCCTCCAGCTACAACACAGATCAGGTGTTTTTTTCTGGGTAAACTAGGAAACATCAACAGAGGCACTTCCTTCTGTCTCCACTCAGTCTCTGTCTCTCCCAGCCTGTGAAATCCTTCTGTGAAAATCCTTGTGAAAATCCTCTCCTCCCTGTGAAATCCTTGCAGTTTCAATAGAGGAGGCATTCCTTTTTATTCCATATCACTGTAGAAGGAAGTGATGCCAAAAAGATTTTAAGTGGATCATTTTCTTTATTAATCTCAGAAATTTCAGGCAACTTTAAAAGACCAGTGCATGGGGTTCTGATCTTGCTTCAACTGAGGTTCAGATCTTGTTTCAACTGGATGCTTTCAAATATGTTATGTTTAAAGGGTGAAAAAGGAGACAATGGAAACACTGGTGTAAAAGGAGAAAAAGGAGAACCAAACAGAGGATTTTACCTGACAGGACCTCCTGGACCACCTGGAAGACCAGGATTAATTGTAAGTCATATAAATGGTAAAACAGGAATACTTGTGGGTACCCATTGTTCTAACTTAGAAGGCTGTAAAAAGAAATAATCATCATGATGGTGTTAAGAACAATATATACACTCCTATGCTAACCATTAGGTTAATGAGACAGACTTGCATTAGGCATAAACACAGACGCTTCACTATTGGAATTAATTTGCTCTGAAGAACTGGTATAGTGTTGTACTCAGCTGGCTAATACAACTAAATCAGTATGTAGATTCATGCTGTCAACAGCATTACAAGTCAAGGCAATATATATAACTATGTAAGACCTATCAGAAAGCTTTCTGAAAGTCCAATTCTTTAATTTAGTTTAATATGTAGTTGTTTTTTTTTCATTTCCCATGGCTTTCAAAAATGGTTATGACTCATGTCTGAACAGTGGTGTAGTGGCCTGCCTTCAGAAAATGTTGCCACCAGAGATGAAGGACCTACAGCCGTGAAATTGATACATTCAAGGTAGTATTTTTTATCATTTATAGGGACCAAAAGGGGACTCAGTTGTTGGACCCAGAGGACCTCCAGGGTTACCTGGCTTACCTGGATTACCAGGTTATGGAAAAACTGGACCTCCTGGCCCACCTGGCCCACCAGGACCACCAGGACCCCCTGCAATATATGGCTCAGGTGAGAGGGTGTAATTTTGCTTTTCACTATGTACGTGAGCACATCTACATACATGCCCCTCTTTCCTCACCATTTCCTTTACATATCTGCTCTTCTAGCCACCCATCCATTCTTCATGCTTGAATCAGGTTTCTCCCTTCTTTCCTGCACACTGATGTTATTTCCCTGAGGGGTGTGTATTGGAACTGAGAGCACAAAAGGGACAATTTCTCTGCAATCAGTTTTCATTGACTAGTGAGATGGGAGCACTAATGCATGAAAACTTTATTTTAACTGTGATTAGGAGGAAGTAACAGAGGAGGGGAGGAATAACACGGGAAGGTTGCCTTGAAATATTTGTGAAGTTTATTAGACTGGCTAAATTTGGGAAGCTGTTAATGTGGGCCAGGAAGCTCTTCTGTGATATAAGGGCAGTACTCACAGTAGATCTTAGGTCTAAAATGAAACTGGTGGAGAACTGCTTCTAAAAACTAGTTGTTATTGCACACTCTGAATATGAGCAAATCTGTTTTGGGATTGGTTACTGTATATTTTGGTTACTTTAATCATTTTCAATTTACTGGATTAGAAAAAGGTGTAAAAATTGTCACAGGTAGTAACATCTGAGGGAGGAGCTTTGTTAACGAGGTGGTGCTAGAGGTTCAGATGACTTATTGCAACCTTGCATTGCTTTAAATCAAATGTCAGAGTTCAAGTCAGTTGCACATTTGACTCCTTCTGGCTTGCAGGTCTGTTAGTGGCAAGACTCTTATTGTTAATGTCCAGCCCTTAGACTAGGTTCTGATGGAAATGGTCCTGAGCTCCACTTGACATCACTGCTGAGTGTGATGTCAGAGGATAACTTGTCAGTGCTACCTGAGCGAGAGATTGATTCTTCCGTCAGGAAACTGTGCCCAGAATAAGAATCTGGTAAGGTAAAACCAGCCCTCCAACACGAAGCATTCCCTAATCTCAGCTGAAGGAAAGCAACATGCTAACAGCACGGGCAACCATACAGAGAGGTTATAATGCATGACTGTTCTGCCTAAACTTTAGTTTGGCCTAGCTAATACAGATCTCAGTTTCTGAGACCTATTGATCTGACTTCTTCCTGTAACACTTGTGCTTTCAGCATGCTGCATTGGAGAAAAGACCCCTCCACCTCCAGTTTGTAGTCTGCAGGTATTTCTTGAACCTAGTCAGACTGGTTTAAACAGCTGCCCAGGGACAAGGTGATATTTCCAAGCTGTCATCTGGCAAATATTATTAATGGAGTGTTTACCAGAAGTGTTCATGCCCTGATGAATATTTGAACAAATGAGTAATCCTTACTATATTCAACATTGGAACGTAGGCCTGGACATGGATTAGCCCCTGATCACAATAAAATGGACAGATCCATGGCATCCATAAAGGCTGTCAGGCCTTTTCCCATGTAATTCACACCAAGTACTTCTGAATATTAGCTAAGAGACCTAGTCAGATGAATATATATATATATGTATATATATATACACACACACATATATATTATTAATACTCCATCCCTATACTTTCACTTATCTACTCTGCCCTTAGTCTTCATTATCCTTCTACACATTTTCCTCTTTGATTTGTAAGTAGCTTCTTTAGGCAGCACACTGATGGACGTCCATTTTACTAAATATTATGGTGACAGGTGTTTGTCTCTTTATTTAGTATCTTCAAGGCACCTATTTATCTCTGTTAAAGCTCTTACTGCAATATGGAGTTCACATACTGTAATATGAGGAAAGAAGAATGGCTTATCTGCAGATAAATAGCTTTGAATTCTTGTGAGAAATAAGCCCCTTTTCCCTGCTATTGGTATGAAAGAGATTCTCTCTGGAGAATCCTCAGAGCATAAATTCTTTAATTTGTAAAAGGCCATTTCGAGGGTTCTCATGGCTTCACAAAAATAAATAGTTTTGAATAGTAGATTTTGCTTTATTGGTATGTAATTGCAGCCTCTCAATTCAGAAGTTATAAATTGGTAAAAATCAAGTTCTGGAATGCAGCACTGCTTTCAGGATTAGGCTTTACTGACTCTTCAATGGTCCATTCTATATTTTATAGTTTTATCTTACAATGCTTTATTCAGATTATCAAACTACTTCAAAGTGGAGAGATACAGTGAAACAGAAGATATTCAATACTTTTGCTCCACTGATTGTATTTGAAGGTGGGGGGGAATCTATAGCTCTATTTTCACTGAAGGTCATTGATCCTTATTCACTTCAAAATTATGAAGGCAGAGGAAACAGTCTTATAGCTTATCTTCTTTTGCTCTCCTTCAGTCCATCTCATTCCAAACTCTCCAGTAAGCTCTGAATAAGTAGAGTTTAGATTATTGTGGGGAGGTTATCCAGAAGTACTCAACTAAATTTCTCCAAAGGGTGGTTTCAGAGAATATTCCTACATTATTATATTTCTCCTTCAACTTCAAAGAGCAATTTGGTCCACATTTAGGATCATGGGACTATTTGCATGGCTAAGATCGACTGGATACTATTCTCAAGTGCCCAGCAACATAGGAATTGGGAATTGGTAAGGAGGTGAACCTTTCAGGTACTTGTGCATATTTTATGCCACAGATTCATCAGTGTGCTGGAACATGTTAGACCCCCCCATGCTTCAGATAGTTTGACAGGTATCCACCAACTATTTTTTATCTTTCTTCCATGTCATACCAGCTCACATCATGCCTTTCTGTTCATAATTATATTTCTTGCTGAGCCTTTTATACACACTCCCAGCAGTATGCTAGTGTACTCTGGTTGATACCTCTGGACCTATTTTGTTGCCCCTACTTTGTGTCTCTGTTTTTATACACAGAAATATCTCTACTTGTGATTGTGATTTATAAAAGGTTTGCCCAGACTTTAGCTACAGAGCCTCACTGGGATGCATCATGATGCTCACTAGGGTCTGCATGGTCTTTCTTCTAAGAAGCTTTAAAGTGCCATTATCATATGAATTCACACAACATTTTTGCTTTCAGTCTTCCAAATATTTTTTTATTTCCTGGAGTTTTTACTCCAAGAAACAATGATTTTCAGCTCAAGGTAAAAAAATCAGTTCCAGAGTAGAGAGAGGTACTAGGTAGGTAATATATGTTGTGGACTACAGTCTTAGAGGTTCAGGTTCATACCACCAGAGAGTTCGTTGTTGCTTTGAAACAATAGCTGAGCTTACACTTGTGAATTTTTATCTAAGTAAAAGTTAATTCTAGTTTACTTTAAGAACAAAGGATAAATTTACTCCCTCTTACTCCCTCAAAGCCTATATGGGTGGGAGATAAAAATTCTTCCAAGTACACATCAACAGCAGCTAGCAGAAGAAATATTCCGGTCAATTTAAGTCAATCTGATTCTTCATTTGCAGAATACCCACAATAAATTCCAAGCTGGTGATTTTAAATTTCCAAATAACAGAGAAAAGATTGTTTCACCGTTGCTTAATAAATAAATAAATAAATCCTCAGAATACATTTTCTATAGTTGGCTTGAACACAGCTATTCAGAGCTGGCTATGTAAGGACCATGGCCATTTAAAGCTCTCGCTATTCCTAGACACCACCACCAAGTCCTTTATTTATGTCACTCACTTTCTCTCTCAAAACAGATGACCTTCAACATGTGTTGTATGCTTGTTTTGTTTTAGCAGCTGCAATGCCTGGGCCACCAGGTCCTCCTGGAGAGCCAGGGCCACCTGTAAGCAGGAATCTGGTAAGACAACAAAAAATGGAAGTTTGCCATAGCAACCTTGTTTCAAATTTTTTCATGGTCACTGGTAGTAGTAACAGAAGACAGAAGGCTTAGTCCTGCCTTTTTAATTATTAGAATCTTTTCTTGTTTGCTAAACCTCATCATGTTTTAGAATGGAATCAGTGAAGCTGGGAAAAGTGATGAGAGAAGTCTGTCCATTTCCTTGTTAGTAACAGTCCATTCAAGCAAATGCAAGTATTGATGGGATGTTAAAGAAAAGGAAAGGTGTACATATTCCATACCCACAGCAACAGTTCTGAAAGAACTGCAACTTAACTTGCAAAGAGACTGGAATAACCTCTGAATGACCAGTTTCCATAAAAAAAAAAAAAAAAAAAAAAAAAAAAAAAAAAAACTTCACACTAGACTAAAACATACTCATTTAGGTCACTTGATTCTAAGATGAAAACTGTAACAAATCTAGAATTTATTCTGCTAAATAATACATTTAAACTGAATTGTTTCCTTTTCTTATTCAGTCTTTCTTCAACAGCTGACATTTTTGAAAATTAAGTATTTTGCTTTTTATCTCTTAATTTTAAAAAGGTTATGAAAATAGTTCCATTCTAAGATACTGTCTACTAATCCTGCTATAAGGTTTCAGCTCAGCTAAAATGTATTATTACCACATCTGAATTCAACACATAGTTAGTGCCGTTTCTCACTCAGATGCCTGATTTGAAGTGAAAATCCGTGAAACCCATAGAATAAGTATCTGAATAGATCACATTAACAAGACCAAAATAAAATAAAATAAAATAAAATAGAGAGACACAAATGGATCTAGAATTGTGTGTGGTATTTCTAAGGCATAGCCAACCTTATCAAGTCTCTTCTGTATTCTGCCATTTCAATCCTGTATGCTAAATGTTAGAGACACAATCATCTCACTCTCTGAAAAATTAACAATTGGTGTAGTTCTATTAAAACCAACAGAGTAATGATTCTGTAATGCCAAAATATGTCTTTTTTATTGACGTTTTTTGTATGGAATGACATAAAACTGATTTTATGAGCATTTCCCAAGCAAGAAGTCTTGACATTTATGTGTTTAAATTAAACTTAAATTTAACTTGCAAAGTGTTTTGTGTGTTTGATGAAGCATGATTTGTTTTGCTACTTGACAGATTACAACATTCCAAAACATTGCGGGTATGTTGGAAAAGGTTCATTTCGTAGCAGAAGGTACGCTAATCTATCTGAGTGAAACCAGTGAGGTTTTTATCCGTGTTCGGAATGGATGGAGAAAATTGCAGGTATGATTGCACTACATCCTAATACCTTCGAGCTCTCTTACTCAAAATGGAATCATTGTGATGAGAATCATTGAGAAGTATGGGTGCAAAGATACTTTTTTTTTTCTTTTCTTTTTTTAGCTCATAAGCTCCTACTGATATGATTTTGTTTGCTTCTCTTTTTGTGTTCTTTCAGCTTGGTGAGCTAATTCCCATCCCTGATGACAGCCTTCCTCCTCCAGCCATATCAAGCCATGTAAGTACAAAATACTAGACTGTGAAAAACTGAGTCTAAATGTGCAAAAAGAGAAGATACACTTGGCAGAAGTTGAAGGCAGGTCCCTGCACAACATGATTTTCTGCTGAGACTTGTCAGTTCAAAGTAAGTATCCTGCCACTGCATAACCTTGCAAAGTAGTTCATGCTGGCCAGCCATTAATCTTTTTCCATTATATTTTGAGATTTCAAACATGACAAAGATGAAACAACCTCCACAAAACACAGGACAAAGCAGACTGCCCACTAAAAAGAAATCAGTATTCTGTTTCATAACACTTCTGTCAAGAAAACTCTTAAAAGTGTCTCTGAAAAGCAGGTTTTCTTTAAAAGTTTATAGTGCTTTATTTATGCTGTATCATCATCACCTGCATATAGTTTATCCCACATTGGTATAAGTGGGTTACTGAGGTCTCTTCTAAAATCTCACATGTTAATTTATACCTGACTTCATTTTGCAGATTATTGTCTAAATTTGCATGTGAACATGCTGCCTGTCCCAAAAAATCATATGAGGATGAAACCCAGGAAATGGCAAAGGGGATAGAGAAGTCTTGTTGATGACTGGTCAATTGATCTTACTGATAATGAAAGGGCAAGGGAGTGCTATGAAGGCTCATGAGAAGGAAAGTGGCTGGGAAAATAAAAGTAGTTGGAATAGGTCAGACAGAAATGCACTTAGCACACTAGGAAGATCTCTAGACCTCGTTTTATAAGAAATTTTCTGCAACCTCCAGCTGACACCACATCATTTTCCCAACTGCTACATTCACTGGCTCATTACTCATATTTTCCATGACCATAGAAGAAAATTTAGCTGTTCATGAGAGAGCTATTGAAGCTCATCAACCCTTTGGTCTCTACATGTCACTTGTTTAGGAGAGGGAATTACTAAGACCTTAAGAAATCTCCCCAACCACTAAACTTTCTATTTCCACATTCTTCCTGTCCTTTCAATGTTATTTTTCCTGAAGTGGTCTTCTGCTCCTACCAAGAGCAGGCCACTTCCATATGGGACTGCAGGTGCATACTGGTGCTGACACCAGGTAGGGTACTGCAGAATGGTAACACTTGGGTCTAGCAAAGCAACTTGGCCAGGACAGTATTCAAACACATATTTATGTGACAAACTAAATTGAAGGTACATACATGTAGGTAAAGTATTGTGGCCACATGGTTCGGGTTTATTTTTCTGATGCAATATAGTTTCAGATTCTCCAACATTCAATGTCTACTTTATGTACAATATTATGGAATGTTTAAAATTCTGGTCTAACTAACATATTTAACATACATATCTGCATGTGTTAAAATAACAGGGATTTCAGTCTCTTCCGGCACCAAGTCCAATATCAAATATGAACAATGGAAAGCCAGTAGTAAGTATGAGATCTGTATTGCAATGCATTTTGAAATATTCCAATTTGCATGTTGAGGGAAATGTGTAATATTTTCTCTTCAAATTAACAGTTTTTGCTTTAGAAATTTACAAATATTTTTTTAACTAGTTTAGACATCACAGAGAAAATAATAAATGGTTTTCTCCAGGACTATTTTAGTCTCCCTAGCCCCTTTCATATCTTAGAAAAGAAATAAATGAACAAACAAACAAAAACTGATTCTATGTTAGGAATACCTCTTAACTTAGGGATTGTGCCCAAAAATCTGCAATACAGTAATTTTTAAGCTAATAATTGTGTTACAATTAAATCACTAAAATATTAGTTAGAACCTTTTCTATCTTCATGATGCTGCTTGTTTTTAAACAGACACTTTAGAATATAAGCCTTCATTTGAAGTACTTTAAAATATTTATTAAAATTTATTTATTTATTTATTTATTATCAAATTTATTATAATATTAATTAAATATATTAAAATACATTAAAATAAAATTAAAGTATTTATTAAGATATATTAAAATTAATGTTTAGACAAGGAAAGCAAAATAATGGAGTTACATGAAAAAATAAAGAAGTGGAAGAGTTCTTGCATACTGTTTGACTCAAGTATGCTAGTTCTTGTATTTGGTAACATTGAATTTTCAAATGGTATATGTCACCTCTTACTACTTATTTCCATGTCTGTAAGATTTCAGATTATGTTTGTTAACTTTTTGAGACTGTTGTTTTAAGATACTAGCTACTTTAAAAAGTTTTTAAAGAGTATATAATTCATGTTTTCCTGACTGTTAAAGAAATACATGTATATTACAGGGCTGCATAGATTTAAGGAATGTAATATTATTATTATGGCAAATAAACTTAATACCAAGAATGGAAGGTCCTAGGTCTTGTGCTGGCAGGGGATAGGTGGTAGTTGTTTTCAAATACGTCTTCCTCATGTTATATACTTTTTAAAAAATGGCTTTTCTTCTTTCTTTTCTCCAGCTGCATCTGGTGGCTTTAAACTTGCCATTTTCTGGTGACATGAGAGCAGATTTTCAGTGTTTTCAACAGGCCCAGCTAGCAGGTTTGACAGCTACTTATAGAGCCTTTCTCTCATCACATTTGCAAGATCTGGCCACAGTTGTCAGAAAAACAGACCGATACAACTTACCAATAGTCAATCTTAAGGTAAGAGTGAGTGCTTAGTATTTGTTATATTAGGATAAGCTGTAGGTGCTCCAAAATCTTAGAAAATACCAAAAGCTTAAAAGTTTCAACACAAAGTACATTTTATAAAGAAGTTTTCCTTCATATTTTGGAATCAGGTTACAGGAGGAAAAAGGTAGTGATAAAGCAGAAAGTGAAAGACTCACATTTCCTTTCCTTTTTAAGGTGTTACTCCTTTCAGTATCAAATTGGGCATTCAGTATTCCAATTAGGCATTGGAATAGACTGCTCAGGGAAGTGGTGGAGTCATCATCCCTGGAGGTCTTTAAAAGACGTTTAGATGTTGAACTTAGCGATATGGTTTAGTGGAGGACTTGCTAGTGTTAGGTCAGAGGTTGGACTCTATGATCTTGAGGTCTCTTCAAACCTAGACAATTCTGTGATTCTGTGATTCTGTAAAAGAGGTTTAGATTCAATATAAGGAAGAAATTCTTTGTTATGAGGGTGGTGAGGCACAGGAACAGTGTGCTGAGAGAAATTATGGATGCTCTATCCCTTGAAGCATTCAAGGCCAGATTCAGTGGGCCCTTGAAAAACCTGATCTAGTGGAAGGTGTCTCTGCCCATCTCAGGACTGTTGGAACTAGATCATCTTTATCAGTCTCTTCGAACCCAAACCATTCTATGACTGTATAGTTCTATGATCAAGTTGAATGTTTGGAGTGACAATAGAGCAGAGATGCAACTATGAGGCAAAGGTGAGAGAGCTATTTGCAGAGAGATGATATCTGGATTCATTCAGGAGCATCGTGAAGAATCTAAGATGTGAAAGCTGGAATCACAAGTTTTCTTAAATCAAGATAAGATTTTAGATTTACTGAGAAGTTTATAAAAGTCAGTTATGACATATTATTTTGTTTGTAAAAATGGCTTTGAAATTTTAACAGGGAGAAATGCTTTTCCACAACTGGGAATCTATATTTAAAGGAAATGGTGGAGAATTCAACATTAATGTTCCAATATACTCCTTTGATGGGAGAAATGTCATGACAGACCCATCCTGGTGAGTTTACATTATCATTTTTTAGTTTTACATGGCATTTATTTTTGTCAGATAGTACAAGTGGCAATATCTTGGGCTATTAGAAATATGATAAAAATTTCTCTATTTTCTTATGCTGTCTTCTTTTCCATTTCAGATAGCCTACAACTGAGATATCAGGCTCTGTTTTCCTTTTCTTCCTTTGCTTTCTATCTTCATCTTTTCCCACATGCTGTTTGCTTCAAGGCAAGAGAGCAACAAAAAATGGTCATATGGTATGAACAGAGCAAAGTCACCATATAGGCATGCAGCTGAATGAAAAATAGACTTTTTCAGAAAATAACCTGTTAGCATTACTTTTCAGGCCTCAAAAAGTAATATGGCATGGTTCAACGGCGAATGGGATCCGAATGGTTAGCAACTACTGTGAAGCCTGGCACACAAGTGATTTGGCAGCTATGGGACAAGCATCACCACTGAAGAAAGGAAAACTTCTCGATCAGAAAGCATATAGCTGTAGCAATCAGTTTATTGTTCTCTGTATTGAAAACAGTTTTGTATCTGATCCCCAAGGAAAATAATTCACCTGTTGCACATAGTATTCCATCTTATGACAGAAAAAGCCGACACTGAACTTTTATTTGTACTGATGTAAATATTTTATTTTTTTGCAATTGCACCTTTCAGGAAAAAATAGCCAAAGAAAATGTACCTCAACATAAGCCATATTCCAGTTGGGTGAAATATCCCATGTCACATGAGGCTGACTTAAACCCTTCTTTCCACTTGAACCCCACATGGTTCAAGGTCTGCCAACACTTAACTCACAACCCCTTTCCTTTCTGTCTGAAGATCAGTGAAAGTCTAGTGTGGTCTACAGGAAAGATTCAGTAGCTTATCTTAGAAGCAATAAGGCTCAGCAAGGCTGATGCTTCTTCATAGTTGAGAAGCTGCATGTTCTTTTTACTTGCATAGGTTTTTGAACACTCAAGGCACTATTTAAATATATGTCTATATACATGCTGTCCCTGAGTAAATAAGGGGATGCTGTTAAAACTTACAGGGATGGAATTGACAAAAAATTTTAAGAACAAAGGTGCTCACCTTTCAGTCTCCGTGGAAGCTAAGTACCTACCTCCCATAAGCTTTTACAGATTTCACCCTGGTTCTTATACATGAGTTTAGCAGCCTGACTGCTTACTTCCACTATTTGCAGATTCTAGGCATAGGGCTTTATGCAGGAGAGCTGAATCTCACCTAGACAAAATCTGGTCCTTATTTTGGTGCTATCGTTATCAGGAAATCTGGAACAATATTAATAGAAAACATCCTGTTTTAACTGGCAGAACTTTGCAAAGTATATGCAGACAAACAAGCCATCCGACCGTTATTTATTTTATTGCATGTTAGAGGAAGTCATTTCCTGTTGTGGCAAGCATTGCTGAATGAAAAATGTCTGTCATCGTTTCTTTACAATAGGTTCTAGATATTGTTATCTCACTAAGTTACATGTAAAAGTGATTTTCCTTTTTGTGAATTTACCCTTCTGGCATTCACGTAATGAAGGAATCGTTAATACATAATCACAGCAGCAATGATGGAAATGACCCGTAAATGCTAATGTTCTTGACAAACAGTATCACCTTAATATCTTAAGTCTTTTGCCTACATATTTGTCTACTGCATACTTTTAAAAAGATATTTTGTCGTATTTTTTCTGGTGGTAACTATGGAATTCAAGAGCCATGTTATCATTTTAAAAAAATCTTATCTAAAGTCTGTGTTTTAAGTACATAATACTCTTATTTGTCAGCAAATTAATAAGTTACTAGATAACTACTTTCAAAAGACAAGAGCAAGCCAAATCACATTTATTATACTAAACTGATTTAATTATTACATAATAATGTGAAATCCAACTTTATTTTTTCAATTATTATAAAAGCATATTTCCCAGGGTCAGCTGAATCGTATCTTCTTTTTTTCTCGGAAAAGCCACAACTCCATCATTACAACATGTTAATGAGGCAAAAACAGCCTCTATATTGCATTTTAAATGTATGCATAACAATTCACTGCACTCATTTTTAGTACATCCATTTCCCTAAAATGTTGAGCACTTGTGAAATGCTGTATTCCATTAATTTGCACAGCTGGAAGAGTTGTATATGTATGGTGGGGTTTCACTCTGAGACACAGAAGCTTCAAGGGGGAAAATATTTTTTTTTTATGTACTTCCAGCAGGAGCCACCTAGCTTTAAACCTATGTTTATGCTTGCAGCCAGTAATTACAGTCAATTCTTACTCTTCCACTCCTGAGCTAGAGCCATCAGTCACAGGGAGTTGGGTATTTCCTTGCCTAGAACTGCAATGACAAGTTGGGGATAAGAGATGGGATCAAAACCAAGCGCTCAAAGGGGGAGGGGAGAAGTCAGAAAAACATAGTTTTTAGGAGATAGGGCACAAATATTAAGTCAGGCGCAGCAGTAATGTGTGCAGAATTACATTTGTGCCAATCATTTCACAGGACTAACTTCTCTTTGTATTCTGGATAGCTGTTAGAGCTTAGAAGGAAACTGAAATAGTTAAACACGATCAATGATACATTAGAGAAATCTTAACATTTGCTTCCCAACTTTAACATTAATTCACATGCTACGGGAATTTATTGTACACCCTTCATCTTAATACAGAGCATAAACAATGCGTCATCTTGGCTGTTCCACTGCTGAGTACACTCACTGTGCTCATACACCTGCCAGGGAACTAGCTGAGCTGAGACCAACAGGAGAGACCTGTTAGAAAACTGAGGTTTCCCTTGGAGAAAACAAAAACAAAAAACACCGCCGTCATAACCAGAGCCAAAGGTGCTCTTTATATTCCTTGGTATAACTGCAGAGAAACAGTAATGTTTATCAAGGATATGACAGAGACAAGTTTGGCCCAGTACTTAAAAATAAATTAGCTCTCCCTATCGAAGCTGAATACTTTTGAAGTTCAACACAAAAATCAGGTGCACTTCAGGAAGAAGATTTGTTAATTCCAGTAAGTAACTGCATTTAAAACAAATGAATCAATCACAAAGAGTAACACTGCAGCACAGCTGAAAAGAATAACTATACTAGTGAGAAGAGTAACTATACTCTGTGAGAAGAGTCCAGAAGCTGCCCCATGGCAGATCAAAGCTAATTTCAGTCTGCTCCAAAGGGACCCACCACTGGCCAGAGCTGAGCCAATAAGCGACATGGGTCATGCCTCTGGAATTTAAGAAAGGAAAAAAACTGCTGTGCAACTGCTGTTGCTGGGAGAGAGAGGAGTGAGAAGCAGCTCTGCAGCCCCCAAGGTCAGAGCAGCAGGAGGGCAGGAGGTGCTCCAAGCACACAGCAGCAGTTCCCCTGCAGCCTGTGCAGGGAGAGGCCCCTGGTGGAGCAGGCTGTCCCCCTGCAGCCCATGGGTCCCACATGGAGCAGATCTCCACGCTGCAGCCCCCACATGGGTGGAGGAGCCCCCGGAGGAGCAGGTGGATGTGGCCTGGAGGAGGCTGCGGCCCATGGAGAGCCCCCGCAGGAGCAGGCCCCAGGCCGGAGCTGCAGCCCGTGGAGAGGAGCCCATGCAGGAGCAGGGGTCTGGGGGGAGCTGCCGCCCACCCGCGGGGGACCCGTGCTGGAGCAGTTTGCACCTCAGTGTACAGTGTAACAGCTTCAGATTCTACAGTCAGCAAGTCTTCTGCATGACATTTTATGAGTCTAGAGTTCCCAGAATCATCCCACCACCCTCTCAATCTTCCTGATACCTTGAGATATGAGAATGCATCCCTTGATCCTATACCATATTAGGGTGGGATGAGTGGTGTGTGTGAACTCATGAGTTTTCTAAGTTCTCATTGTGATGCTGACCACAGCCAAGCCCCTTTTGCAATTACCAAAAGCTGTATTAGATTTTTTGTTACAGATGAATTGGTAATTGTTCATCAACTCCATCAAAACTCAGCAGTAATTTCCAATTTGTTGATCATATTATTTTAAAATTGTTATTTCCTTCCACGAAGATATTGACCTGTGGGCTCTGAACCTTCATGAGTTCCTAGGGCTTGTGAAGTCTCTGTGGTCCATCTGCCAACAGGCTGCTTTGGAAACACGGCCTTCAGCACATTTTCATTTGTCTTGCATTGCCATTAGTTCCGCCTAGATAGTAAGAACCTGGTTCACTCACAGCAACTTAGATCTGCTCAAGTTGCATATGGATGAATAGAACATGCAGCAGTGTGTTTAGATGCCTATGCCTCCATTTTCAGAAGGCAAGAAGCAGGTATCTCTGCTTGTGCCATGATACTTTTCCATTTGGGCAGGAAAGTACCTGGATAATGTACAGAGGTAATTGTCACCAAAGTGACAATTGAATGGATTTGTAGATGAGGCCTCTCCTACAGAAAGGCCTCTGCTCTTACAAACAAAAGGTTGGGGGAGAGAAGCTAGAGAAATTAGTTGCACCAAACTCAGTTACTTTCTAATATCCACATTTTTTCCTGGGGAGGGGGGGAAGAAGGGGGGGTGGAAAGAAACCTAACTATTGATGATATAACAGAAGACACTTCAAGGCTTAGGTACATATCAGCATTTCAAACTCCTGCTCTCAACTGAGTGTCACATAACAACAGATAAGCTATTCATTCTGTCAAAGGCACTGAGTCACGGGATCTCTCTTACAAAAAACTGATTGCTCACCACCAGAAGAAAGGGTAGGGAATACTGATGAGCAGCCTAGAGAACAGATCAAAATAGTCACTTAGAGCTAGCTGTATCTTCTTTTACAGGTACAATCACTAGGACATACGGTGGGAAGGAAGAAGGGTAAGGCGAGTCAAAAATATTGGAGAAGAGGAAGAAAAAAGCACTGAAGTTGTAGTGAACTCTGTAAATGAGAATTTAGAAGAAAATCCTGTGTAGGATCCATTACAGAAACTCTGCAGGTAGTAAGTGGGCTAGTCTACAGGTTGGAGCTACAGAATGGACACTGAACTCAGATGAGATGTTAGCGAAAAGCAACCCATTTAAATCTAACAGAGGTTAAACACAGTGATGAAAAGGATTTAATGTAGCCACATCCAAACGTAATGATCCTCTATTGCCCCCTCAGCCACTGGTAAATATCCATAGGCAGCTATGCTTCCACTGACACTTTAGGCATTTAAAGAGCAAAAATCTCTTTCTGTGGCGGGAAGAATCCACAGACATGGAAATAACTGCAATAGGAAGGACTGAAAGTATCAAGTAAAACATCCATAGTCTTGCAAGTAAGATCTGTAAGCACAAATCCCTTGGGCACTGAAAGTACATTTCCCATATTAACCACTAGTAAAATGAGTCCCAAAGGTACCAGCTTTAAGGTATACTTTTGCATAAAAGCTTTGGTTCTACATAGGAACTAAACTATGTGAAGAAAGTCAAAAAGTTTAGGCAACCCTTGGTGCCCTGACCACAACTTTCTGTTCAGTTTATTTTTAGGTTGATGTCTCTGTACTGTGTGCAGCTGTAAACACCCAACAGTAAAAAAAAAAAAAAAAAAGTTACTTCTGAACTAGTGAAGCCTATTTTAATCAAAGGGAGGTAAAGATAAGAAGTAGAGCAGCAACTTACTGGTATCAAAAATCACAACCCTCTGGAACAGTTAGTCCTAGCTCATATGCAAGAGAAGACTAAATCTGTTTTAGCCCCAAGTAAAACACAGAATACAAGAAAAATACAAGAGCAGACATACTTATGCAGACTTTGTATGCATAGGACAAAGCTGTAATAGCACAGACCAGGACAGAAATCTGCAGAAATTAAAATATGCCTCTAAAGGTTTTGGTTGCAATGTTCAAATGTACACTGCACTTAAGACCAAAGTAGTTTATGGTTGTTTTATTTTCACAACTCTTCATCTTCCTTATTTTGTAAACAGGAAAGCAATGTCCGGAGCACAAACTAAGATTATTTATTAAGGCTAAGACTGCCTGGAGAACCCTAGCTTCCTCTGTTACAAATGCTGCAGTGGCTAAGGCATGGTGTGTCCAAAGAGAAAGGATGGTCTCATGTTTGTGGTAATAGAATACACATTTGCCCATTAACGTTCACAACAAATCTATTTTCTGCTTCAGGATATACATTTTTTTATACTCTTTGTTATTTTCTGCTCACATTATTTGCCTTTCCTTTCAGTATTAATAAGCCAAGACACCAGTCTTATACAGAACTCCAATTTGGCAGAAATAGGTTCCTCACAACTGTACTGAGAAATTGTGTGTAATGGAATGGGATTGATCGTTTTTTTACATCTTCCTTCTTGCAATCACAAACATTTGAACCTAACCTATTCAGAGATGAGTGGAAGTAACTGGCATGAAAAAGGCTGGTGATTTGTATACTGTGCCACCAAGATAGCACACTGTTAACTTTGCTGGAGGAATGCAGAATTATTTGTGAATGGAGGATGTTTGATGTCCAGATTCTGGCATCTACGCTAGTAGCAAAAAGAGTTCTTTACAGCAAGGACTGCTGAGTACATTGATTTGTCATCACTAGTTCAGTAGTAAGCACCCAGGCTCAGGGTTCTACTCACAGCCATGCTTAAAGTGGCATAACACAATTTCACAATCCCGTGGAATACCAAAAGGGATCTGTGAACTGTACAGAAATATCAACAGAAACAAGCACCAGAGGGTAAGACTGGAATCTCATATCTCTTGGCTCCTGCTTTAAAAGATATATGAAAAAGCCCTTTCCCTTCAAATGTATCAGAAATATTTTACCAGATGTAAGCAAACAAATAGCTGAGTGCCAGGTGACCTTTATGATGCTTACTACTCTGTGACTGTGCTGTGCTGTTGCAGTGCTGAATTTTTAAAGTGAAAACAGAAATGGATTATGACTTCAAGAAAAAATTGGAGCTTTATTAGTAGACAAAATTAGAGGTGTGAGTCAACTGTTATCCTTATGCACTAAGAAATTCTGTAAAGTTTTTAGACAATATTCCTCTGAGGTTAAATACCAGCAGAAATAAAAAATGACAAGAAATGAATACCAGCAGTACTCTATGAGGACTTCTCATCAAAAAGACCTTTTTCTCCCTGGCTTGAGCTTATTTATTTAATTGTGAGGTGTAAAAGTCACCTACTTTCAAGGATATTTGTTGTGGGTATTACCTGAGGATCTTTACCTCAGGACATTACCTGAGGACAAGCAATTGAGGTTGCCACTGCTAGAGAAAAGATATGAAGGACACCATCACTCCAGGTCACAAGCAGTTACGAGCTCTGAAGAATGAGAGTGGATGGGGAGTAAATAGCAAGACGTGATGTGCTGTAGCAAAAATGACATACATTATTGCCTTAATATTACTATCAACTCCATACAAGAAGTAGAGCTCAAGCAGGTAAAAGCTGTGCTTTTACCAAAAAAAAAAAAAGAAAAAAAAAAAAAAAGTATCCTTTCTTAATTAAAGGCAAGCTACTATAATGTATCTATCCTTCACTGGAGAGTCACTGGTGAGATAATCATGTAATTTCAGGGTTGCTACAGCAACATAAAGCCTTTGGATAGATCATGACATACAGTCCAAAGCCATTTCCAGACCTCATGTCAGCCTCTTTACTTCTGGCTACCCACCCCCAGTCTAACCAGTCTTCTTAGTCACTTCTGTGTTTAGTAACATGCCTCAGACTACATATTTCCTCACTGCTTTTAGCATAAATTAGACCACTCTTTTGTGAGTGCAGCCCCAGGGCAGGTACTGCGGGCTGCGGCTTAACCACTGTGGTGGCAGTGGGCCTGATGGCGGTGCTGGCCCCCACAGTGATGGGCCTGGTCCTCATGATGTTGGGCCTGGACACAGCTTGTGGCCCCATGGCGTCCTGTCTCCAAGAATGTGCCCTCACAGAGAGGCCCCCGCCAGGATCCTGGCCCAAGGGCTCCAAGGCATCTTCCTGTAACACAAGTCCTGTGAGGAGCAGATGAGGGAACTGGGGTTGTTTAGTCTGGAGAAGAGGAGGCTCAGGGAAGACCTCATTGCTCTCTGAAACTACCTGAAAGGAAGGTGTGGGGAGCTGCATGTTGGCCTCTTCTTGCAGGTGACTAGTGATAGGACTAGAGGGAATGGCCTCAAGTTGCACCAGGGGAGGTTTAGGTTGGAAATGAGGAGACATTTCTTCTCAGAAAGAGCAGTCAGGCATTGGAACATGTTGCCCAGGGGGGTGGTGTAGTCCCCGTCCCCGGGGATGTTCAAGGAAAGGCTCAACCTGGTGCATAGGTACATGGTTTAGCGGGTGATATTGGTAATAGGGTGATGGTTGGGCCAGATGATCTTTGACGTCTTTTCAAGCCTTAATGATTCTATGAGACTTACAGTCGACACTGCTCTCTGTGAATATACCATACCTGATTTCAAATTAAGCTGGACATTGTAAGTGTAGGAAACAAAGTTCGAGGGGTTTAATAGCAGCACCATTAAAACTGCCATCACTGCAATCTGCTTAAGTGCAAACTAAGAACTTACAACACTGCGATATACTTGCAAACCTACTAGCTGTAGGATAACTAGCGTAAGCTGTAGGGACCAAGCAACTGTATACTGAAGCAGTATGAAGCAGTGCCACCTGATTCATAATTCTGAGATACCGATCTGTCATGTTTCACAGACAGTGAATTAAAAGGAAAATTTTAAGACATATGACACCCTTTAACTGACCTCCTGATAATGGGGATAATGAACTGGGTTTGCTTACCTAAGATCTCACTGTATTTAGTTTTGGAGGGACAGATGAGGTAAACCTGGCAATATCTATAAAGGTTAGATACGTAAAAATTCTGGGTATTCTATAAAGCAGTGACAAAATAATAATAATAATAATAATCTGCTGCTTGCCTCTGATTTAGCAGCATCACAGTCTTTTGCTAAAGTTTCTGATTTGTGAGCTTACAGAAACGGGAAGCAAATAAGTACTTTCATTCTTTCTGTGCTAATTTGAGTAAAATTGCTTGAGAAAATAAAGGATCTGGTTTTCTTTGTTGTGTTGGGGGCTTTTTTTGGCTTTTTTTGATGGAAAACAGCTTATTCTGTTGACTTGGAAAATATTACACGTTCAGTATTTTTCCTCTTACTGACCATAACTTGTAAATGTCACAATGCACCAAACAGTTTAAAAAACAAAAAATTCAACTAATTAAATGAAGGGAAAACTTTAAAAACTGCAAATGAAGTTTTGCAACATCTTATTTCCTCTTGCGCTACCACTAACCATACATATTTTCGTGTTGAAACACAGATTAACTAGAAATTTTTGTTAGCCTGATACAGTACTTCTTATCCTAAAAGACTGACAGAGCTGTTGGTACCACGTTTCTGTTAGACCACATAGTAGTATAACCACAGCTGTTAGCTGTTAGATAGTGGTCGCTGTTAGTACATTTCCATACACTTTTGCTTCAAAAACTGAACGATTTTTATTAGTGCCCATTTGCTTAAGTAAATCTACTTATGAGTATTCGTATATTTGATCTTAGTAAAAAGCTAATCCATAGAACAACTTGTTCTATATAATTTCCTGTCATCACTTGTCCCTTTTCAAAACTGGTTACATGTTAATGCTTTATGTAGCTCCTCAGCATGTGTTTTTCTTGCATTACAGAGTGCTGTTTGAACCTTCCATACATGCTCAAGTATTTGCTTTCTTCCCGGAAGGTGGAAAGTAAAAGACTATTCAAAACGTGTCCATAAATCTTGCAAGAAATAAGAAATTCTTGCAATAAATAAGACTAAGTAGAGATCAAATGTTCCACTCTCTGTCCCTCTGGGTCCTGCATATTTTACGCAATGTGTCTAAAGGCCACCATGTTCTAGTAGAGGTATGAAACAAACCCATGTTTAAACTGCGGATAATCCTGGTATAATAACCTGCTTTAATGAATCTGTGAAACAACGTGGGAGCTGCAAACAGGGTCTAGAAAGGTTCTATCCTTATACTAAGGCAGGTAGGCTCTACCCTATCTCATCCTGATGCAGGTAGGCTCTACCCTGTGACCTTTTAGGCTACAGGAAGACAAATCCTTTGCTCCTGAATTGCAGGCGGGCTGCAGGGCTAGCACCACGAAGGCTGAGCTTCCTCTATACGGCTGCCAGCGGGTCTGTGAGCAAGCTGTCACAGTGCCCGTGCGTTACACCTACACCGGTGCGTGAGAGAAACGCATCAGAGGCAGCAGCGGGACGGGCTCTGCCTGCTTCCCCTAGCCCACGCCGCCACCCAGGCAGCTTCTAAAGACGAATTCCTCAGCTCCTGGGGCTGCTTCCCCTGTCTCTACAAGCCTCCTGCCGGAAGCCCTCTCGGGCGGACGAACGAAAGCGGATGCTCAGCGGCGAGGCTGCCTCCAGCCGCCAGCCCCCAGCCCGCCCCTCAGCCCCGCCGCGGGGGTGGGACGGGGACGGGGACGGGAGCGGAGGGGGGGGGAGCGGCCAATCAGGCGGCGCCTCCGCGGCCGCGGCAGCAGCGGCAGGAGGGAGGCGAGGGGCGGGGCGGGGCGGGGCGGGCTGAGGCGGTGCGGGGCCGCGCGCGCGCGCGCTCGGCGGGGCTGGCGTTGCGGGTTCGAGACCGGACCATGGCGCTACCGGCCCCTCGGCCGGGCTGGGCCCCGCTGCGCCTGGCGGCGGCCGCGCTGCTCTTCCCCGCGGCGGCCGGTGAGCGCCTGAGGGGAGAGATGGGGGAGATAAAGGTGGAAAGGAATGGGGCTGAGGGGGATGGGGGGGGGGAGCGAGCGGGGTCAGTGCGTGGTGCTGGAGGCACCACGGCGGGGTAGGAGAGCGGCGGCGGGCGGCTGCAGGTCCGCGGCGGTTCCTTTCAACAACATGGCGGAGGGGCTGGCTGGGGCGGAGGCGCCACCCCCCTGGTGTCCGAGCCCGGCAGGGCCCGCGGCCGGCTCGTCCCTTTGTCAGGCTGCCCTCAGCAGCCCCCTGCCGCCCCGCTGGTGCGCGCCGCCTGAACCCTCTCCAGCCCTGCCTGCGGTTTATTTTACAGCCGCCCCGCCAGGTAGGTACGCGGCTGTCGGTGTGCAGGCGGTAGGGTTGAGCCTCCCTTTATTCTTGGGGAAAAAACTTGTGGCTGCTCCCTGGGAGCGCTGGCGGCGACCCGGGGAAATCCCGCTATGTCTCCTCGCAGCGTGTCAAAGGGCGCTTGCAGGCAGCACAGCGGGGAGAGGAGGCGTGAGGCGGTGCTCAGAGCCTCCCCGGAGCGAGGGTAAGAGATCCCCCGGCTGCCATGTCGGGCGCTTTAACGCGCCACGTTGTAGCGTGTTTACAGTGTCTGCGGGGAAGCTGTGACGAGGGAGGTGGGCGAGCTTTCCCTCGCAGTCAGACAGCCGTGTTTGCCTTGCCAGGAGCGCACCATGAGGAAGTGAAGTCTGCAGCGAGCGTCGCGCAGTGAAGTGGCTTTGTTCTGCTGGCTTCTCTGTACCTGTGGCGTCTTGTGAGAGGGAGATGTTTGTTACACAGGTGTTACAGATGCCTGGTTCTAATCGCTGTAGGTTCCAGCTGCATCTCTAGCGAGAGGTTAATGACAGATGCACAAAATCTGACTTACAATGAATTCCAGTTCCTAAATTATTCCGCAGGTGGGTCGTATACTGCTTTGGGTTTTAAAGAGGAAACGGAGAAGCACCACAACTTATTCCAGCTATAAGACATCTGGGGTTTCACCGTGCTGTTCGCAGTTCACTTTAAGGTGGTACTTACACTGTAAAGAAAATACTGCTTAAAGCAAAACAACTAGCTAAACTAAAATACTCTATTGCTTGTCAGTCTCCTTACTGAAGGAGGTGGAGAATCTTTTGTTGTGGAAACAGTGAAGTAAGCCTCAGTTAACCATTGATTTTTCTTGTGTTCGTGAAAAGGTGTAGCAGGCTTTAATAGTTTGAAGCTTTCTTACATACCGTATCCAATCTAGATGTTGAGGGAAACTTTAACTTGATTTCAGCTTTGAAGCTTTCTTTTCCCTTTTAATGCTTCTAGTCAGTCAAAAATTCCCATTCAATCTCTTTCAGGAAAGAAAGGTCTGAAAGCTTTATGCAAAAACAAGGTAATAGATTTCTATGCAAAAGCTTAAGGTTGGAAGTAGAAGTGTTCTTTTGTGCGTGTATCTCTTTTTGTTTGTTTGTTTGAAGTGGGGCAGGAGGGGAAAGAAGTCCACCTTGTCCAGAGTAATAGGTGGGGATCTAGGGCTCACGATCCATAGCTCATAGACAAGTCCTCTCTTACTGGTAAAGGGATTAAATTGTCTGAATACTGTGCTGTAAGTTGACAAAGACGCGTGACGTATGATTTGTCTACAGTTACTTAGCATTCTTTGCAAAAGTTAGGCATTTTCTGATTGCAAAACAACATCAGAAGCAGCATGCTAGTTTAATGTGTGAATGAATCCTCTTGTGATATGTTTTGTATGAAAATCAGACATGTCATGAATCACAGTGGCTAGCTGACTTCCTGTCAAGCTCTACTTTTTAAGCCTACTACTCGCCCTAATTTGAAAGCAGTCGTGATTTATTTATTTTTTATTTTGTAACTGTGTAAGCCACAAATAGTCTTTAATCTTTTAAGAATTCAGGGGCATTACCTCTTGGAAACAATTGCATTCACACAACTAGTCCTTATCACAAATAAGGATAGAAATCTGTTTTGTATGCTGAAGTGTATTTAAACATATAAATTAAAGAGTTCTTTTTTTCATGAAGGTAACAAGGGTAAAACAAAGATGAAGACCAAGGTTTTTAATTCTTTTTTTTTTTTTTTAAGGATACTTTTCTATGAAAGTTACCCAAACCAATTTTTATTTACTTTCTTGTAAGAGACAAGAACATACCTATGAGTAGCTTTCTGGATGAGTTGCAAAAAAATACATGTATGTAGCACCATTTGCTACCTGCACTACAGAGGACATAGCATTGCTTCTTGGAAGCTGAGACTTTTCACAAGGCTTTATCATTACCTGCAAGATATAGATAGGGCCTCAAAGTATTTTGTCCGCTGTCTTGGGTGCATCATTTTGGCTGCCAAAATTGCTGTTTTCCTTTAAAGTTGTGCTTAACAAAAAAGGATGAAATGTATGTGAATGCTGCCCTGGAAACTGTTACCTTACAGTACTTAATTAGTGCCTTTGTGCAAAGAATGGCTTAGTGAATGTCCTGAAATATCATGGTTAAAAATGTCATAGAGTATCTGGCATACTGTACTTAAACACTTCTGCATCTTGAGCTAGAAGAATTCAGAGGTGAGTCAGGTGTGTTGTTTGAGGGGAATGTACAAACAACGCAGGAAGCTGACAGCGCCTCTATGTATTACATTTTTGCTTGTGAAAAAAAAAAAATTGGACAAGGAAGAAACAGACAATAAACACTAGAGCCCTGTTGGTCATCTCCCCAGGATCTCTCAGTGTCTCTTCCGTATATCACAGCCTTGCTTCTTTCTCACCTCAAGCATTATGTCTTGTGGAACCAAAGTCCTGATTGTTCCTCTGGTGGTACTTTTCCCCCAGCTGTCACATGTATTTCCCATGGAAGAAGAGTTTTAATGTGTATCACAAGAGAAGGACCTAGAGCTTCTTGTTCAGCATAATACTGCTTTTGGGGCCTGGAATCGTTTGACTTTTGATTTGATTTACTTTAAAATGTTTACAACAAAGGTTTTGATAGAAGAATTAAAAATATAAAATAATATTGAGATGTGGTTTTGCTTTTGAGAAACACCCCCAGGATGTTTTAACTGCTTCAATACCCTTTGTTAGCATCCCTTGAAAGATCTTTTTCAACATATGATTTACAGCCAAAAATTCTTTCATCAAAGGTAGTGTTCTATACTAAAACTGTCTGGATGAAATAGTGTTGCAGGATGTGAACAAATAGTATATAGTAATTCATAGGTTTTTGTGTTATTTTTAAAAAAAAAAAAAAAGTCTTTCTGTACTTTTGTTAATTTGGGAACACAAGAAATATATTTAAAATATTGTTTCTGTAGATAACCTAAGAGTATAGACTGTTAAAAGCTAAGTGAATAGGCTGTACTTGATTCTGTTCTGTTCACTTTTTGTATATAGTATTTATAACCGAGCTCTGGAGAACCAGCTTCTTGTCAAGCTGCATCTCATTTACGTTGCCAGCTTGTTATACCCTCGTTTAATGCCAGTGGTTGCATCCACACACTGTTGTAATTTTTTTAAAAGAAAAAGAAAGTGTTCTGTGCTAATTAAAACATGGACTAAAACTTAAATTTAACTTTTTTTTTCTTTTTGCTCCTCCTCAGGTTTAGTAGTTTTGAAGGAGCTTTTTGTGTTACAAACTTTACTGGGGGGAGAAAGGAAGCAGGGAGATGAGGGTTCAAAATGTATGGGAATTCATTATACCTGAAAGATATTACTAGCTCTGGAAGATTAGAGAATGACTGCTGTATTTTACAGCATGATCTTATCAACCAACGGTAGTTGAAAATACATGAATATTTAAGTGGGCTTGGAGAACTGACTGGGTTCTGTGTCTGTCTGTTCTTAAATACAATGCTTCCCTGAAGAAAAAATGAAGATGAAGCAAAAACTTTCCTCCGAGACAATAGCAGTGTGATTGTTTTTTTCCTTGAGGTTGAAGTTGTAAGTGAAAACACTTGCTTATCAAAATGATTTAATTGCATGTTAGTAATTGGCTTCTCCTCCTCATCCCACTAGTGTTAAATCTCATCTATAACATATTCATAAATTCATAGTCTTTGTTCTTTTATGCATAGGTAACTGGGAAGTGAGATATAGGCAAGAAGATGCCAAGTCTCTTTCTTGTCCTCCTGCTAGCAGTTGTTAATGATGCCTGATTCAGTTTTCCTGTTAGTAAAATACAGGCATTTTACCATTACGCACTGTAGTCGTAAGGCATTAAGAATTGTAAATGGCAAAAGTAGAAAGGTGGCTGACATTTTTTGATGTCTTTTATAAAAAAAAAAAAAAAAAAAGTGTGTCCACTAGAGAGCAGCAAAAAACTATATTCCTAGAAGCTTGCCTGTTTGGCTGATTAAGCATTATTTTCCACTTTAAAATAAAGGGAGGGGGGAGTGTAGCTTCAGGAGGAAGTAGGGGTGTATTTGTGGAGAAAACCATTCAGTCGAGTGTGGACAGTGTGCTGTCTTGATATGAGGCTAGAAGATAATTGCATCAAACTGGGACAAAAATATAAATTTTTCTATAAAATTGCACTCATTGAGAACTCTGTAGCAAAGGAACGGGGGGGAACAAAATAAGGAAGACACCAAATGCCTTATTTAGTATGAGTGACATTTGTGTATCTTTGCGATTCTGTATGATCAGGGTGATGAATAAGCTTAACAAGGTCTACTTAAACGTCACTTTTCAGTTCAGGTAACTTATTCTCTGTACCATGACTTAATGTATGTTAAAAAAAAATATTATGCCTCTTACTGTAGGCATTCAGATGCATGTGCAGTTATGGTGAGCCAAGGAGATGACTTAAATAGGAAAAAAAATGTCTTGGATGAAGCAAGTCAGATAAAGGCCTGCAAGAGTTAACCTGAAGAATAAATGTTTGTAATAACAGATTTCCTTCTCCAGGAAATTCTGCAATTTAAAGAATGAAACATGATCTTACATGTGATTAGTCTGCTATATCCCCCACCCTCAAATTACAAGTTCAGTTGATAGCTTTAGTAAATCAGGAACCTGAGTGTTTTAAAGAAATGTTTTCCTGTATCTTCAAAATAAGTCCAAACCCTATTCTGCTTGTGTGGAAGGAGATATGTTCTCTGGTTGTTTGGGCTCTGTTCAGGGTTTGGATTCTGTTTGTTTGTTTTGAATGAGGATTAAGCCTTTATATGCCCGTTCCTCAGCAAAAATATATATATATATATATATATAACTGTAAAACCATCAAGTAATGGCTTTAAAATGACATAACTTGTATTGGTTTTGAAAATAAGATAACTGCATAAGTGCTCTAGAGGATAGTGTTATAAAATATATAATTTTTTAGGATGGAAGACGGTAACAGAACTTCTCTACCTGGAGAAATGTCTAAGATAGCAGCCCTTCTCTTTTAATACATAACTGTATAAGGAAGATGACTTCAACTCTGCTTTACTGTCTTAAATATGCAGATCTCCTAATTCTGTTGTCACAATAAAAAACATTGTAGTGTTGTTCTTTAGTGTTACATTCTTGTGTTTATGTAGCCAGAAAGATTATATAGGGCTCAGTTTCTTAACTTTTATTTTTTCAGTAATTTATGTTGTTTTACAATTCAGAATGTGTGCCAAGACTAATGTTATTTTTTTTCCTCCATACAGCATTACAATGTTATTGCCATCTATGTACAAAAGACAACTTTACATGTGTGACAGATGGGCTTTGTTTTACCTCAGTAACACGGACTGCAGACAAAGTCATACACAATAGCATGTGTATAGCAGAAATTGATCTGATTCCCCGAGACAGGCCATTTGTTTGTGCACCGTCCTCCAGAGATGGAGTTATTACTTTGCCTCACTGCTGTGACAAAGACCACTGCAATAAAATAGAACTTCCAATTCCAACACCAGGTAAGAGTTTTTGGCGTGTTGGATTTTTTTATTTTTTTTTTAAGCTTCACAAATTCTGCAAGCATTCCAATTTTGAAGTTGCAGGTGAACTTGAAGGCCTAAAGTACACCTTAGATTTTGCAAATAAAATTTCAAGAGCTTTGGCATAAGACATTAATATCCTGTGTAGGAACGGTAGAGCCAGTTTTGAAGACTTCTATGCAAGTCAAATAAAAACTCTGAGTAAGCATATAGTTGCTTTTGTTCACTGTAATACTTAGTCTTCAAAAATTTACTGTGCAAAAGTTATTAATGAACGTGTTAAATTGCACATCACAAAATAACTACATTTAATGTATTTCATAGAGTTACAAAAAGAGAAGAAGTTTTACCATTTCCTTTTATTTTTACCTTCAGGTCCTACTCCAGGAAAACCAGCTTCTAACCTAGGACCTGTGGAACTGGCAGCTGTTATTGCCGGACCCGTCTGCTTTGTCTGCATTTCACTAATGTTGATTCTATACCTTTGTCATAACCGTACTGTGATTCATCATCGTGTGCCCAGTGAAGAAGATCCCTCATTAGATCGTCCCTTTATATCAGAAGGAACTACTTTAAAGGATTTAATTTATGATATGACAACTTCAGGCTCTGGGTCAGGTAATGTCATACTTGTAGTAGTAATTACTCTGTTAAAGAGCTTTGTAAAGCATTGATTTTCTTAATATTGTCAGATCTACTTAAACTTGTAAATAATTGTAAAAGGAAGTAGAGAAGATGCTACTTTCATGTGGATTTATTTGATATTGGGAAAGATTGCAGTATATGAAAATAAGTGATTTTTAGCTTTAAATTCATGTACACCTGGATCTATTGGTGTATAAAGAATATTCTAAGTACAAGTTAATATTTTAGCCAGTTCTCTCCTTAGAGAAGATGGTGTGTCAATTGTAAATTGCTGCAGACCATGTCTGAAGAATTTCTATCCCTTGATTTCATAATTTGTATTTATTAATTCCGGCTTCAACAGGTATTCCTCTGGGATGAAGAGGTTATAGTCTGTTTACTGCTTACAGTCTTTGCTATTGTAATCCTAACATAGTTGCTTATAGGATTGTGGTGGTCTGTCGTAGAGATACAGTTTAACAGGCATTGATAGGGGATGATGCATCACACAAAACATCACAGAAATTAATCAATCTGTGGTCCATGTTAATTTACATATGTTCTACAGGAGTGAGGCACCAGATTGTATACAGAAGTAGTTTCCTTCTAACTTCTGTAGATAATCACAGCGCTTTTACAAACACTTTCTATGTGGCTCCTTTTCCCCACTACTTTAGATCAGAAGTCAGGTCTATGAATTCAGGTAAATTCAGGATTAGTTGTTGATTGACCTTTCCAGTTGTTACTGGGAATATCCCTTCATTTGCATTCTGGCCTTCCTCCCTCTGGTACTCTGAGAATTTTCATGTTTGAAGATATTTTGAAGGCATACTTCCAGAGAATAAGTTCTTGATAAGCTGGGAATCACAGAAGAAACTTATTCCAGAGTGGTTCAAAGTTATTGAACCATTTGCATCCTTCTCTATTTGCAAATGTTGGGTGGTTTTGGTTGGTTGTTCTTTTGGTGGTGGTGGTGTTTGTTGTTGGATGGGGTATTTTAGGGTTGGGGGGTGAAGTGGGGTGTTTGGAGGTTGGATTGGGTAGTTTTGTTGCTTTCTGTTGTGGGAGTGATGTGATTATCATGGGAGTGGAATAGGAAGTGTTTCAAGTACTTACTTTCAGTGCTGTTGGTAGTGTTTATATTTGCTGTGACTTGTGTCATTTTGTCTCAAAATTAGTCAATTGCTTACTATATAAATTCTCATTCTTCTGTGCCTTAGTACTTGAATGATAATTTCAGCATCCTGATTATGGTACAGCACATTTAAAATTGAGAGGACTCCTCAGTTATGGAATAAACTGAGGATAGGAACAGAGCTGCTAGTGAGAAAGGTTTCTGACATGGTTAAGCACTGAGCTGTATGAACGGTATGCTGCTGGGGAAAGAGGATGCAAGAAACAGGAAATGTACAGAATAGACAACAATCCAAATTTAGTCGTAAGAGCCATCGTTATTCAGCACAAAGCACTTACGTAAGAGTCGCAGCTAAGAAAGTGTTTGTGCTGTTGGCCTAGAGTAAATGTTCATGCAGAGGGACCAAAAAACTTGAGCTTGTCAAGTAAAAAAAGGAATTCACCTGTTTCTGTGTTATGGTATTGTTTGAAGAGCAGCATATCAAATGAAGTGTACAGAATTCTAAAAATGAGCTTACTGCTGAGATCAGAAGGGAATTAGGATTCATTTTCTGTGGTGATAAATACTAAACTGCTGTTAATTATTTGACTTCTGTTAGTATTTCCTTGTTGTTCCATGAGGAGCAAAAGAAAATAAAGCAAGACCTGAAACAATTACAGGCTTGATGAAAGGAATTCATAAAACTTTCAAAGTAGAAGCTGAGACTTTAGCAGAGGGCTCTAAGAGAAGGATTTCAGAGTCTCTTGGAGCTGAGAATGATTTTCAGATCATGATGCAAATCTCGGAAATAACTACATATTGTATAGATGGATTGGGATGCCCCACTGTAATGCTATAACTTGCAAGTGACAAAGCAACTTTCCTGCAAGGAAACAGGAAGAGTCATATGAAATGGGAGAGAAATTTCTGTCATTGATAGGTGAGTTCAAGCACGTACTTAAATGCGTTTGAAAACCAGAGGATTGTAAAATCAATGTTGATCTGAGTCAGTTCAACTGGATGTAAAACTACTAAAAGTTATCTGCAATTCATAGAGGTTTGAAGAGAATTAAATTCTCCCAGTTCCTAGGTTTTGGGGAAGGTCTTTTGGGGGGAGACTTATCCAGGTGATTTCTGCACTGTAGATCAGATGTTTGAGAATATGAACAAAAACCTGATAGAGCAAGTCCAGAGGAGTTGCTGTAACAAAGCTCTCCTACAAAGACAGGCTGAGAGAGTTGGGATTGTTTAGCCTAGGGGCGTGAAGGTTCTAGCAAGATTTTATAGCAGCCTTCCAGTACTTAATGTGAGCCTACAGGAAAGATGGGGAGAGACTTTATCAGGGAGCATAGCAATAGATAATTTCTTAAAAGTAAAAGAGGGTGGATTTAGACTAGATACAAGGAAGAAGTTCTTTGCTGTGCATGTGGTCAGGCACTAAAAGAGGTTGCCTAGAGAAGTTGTGGATGTCCCATCCCTGGAGGTCTTCAAGGCCAGGTTGGATGGGGCTTTGAGCAACCTGGGCTGGTGGGAGGTGTCCCTGCCCATGGCTGGGGTGTTGGGTCTGGGTGATCTTTAAGATTCCTTTCAGCTCAAACTGTTCTGTGATTCAGAACCAAAGTTACAGCAGCTGATTTTGTTGGCTGCCTTTAGTGCCTTAAAACTTAGTTCCTGAATGCAGAATTTTCTAATCCAAATCAGGCAAAAACTTCTTATACATTGTAAAGTCATTGGTCCTAATTAATCAGAGCACAGTTAAGATGTGGAAAGGAAAAAAGCTCTTCTCTTAAACTCTAAGAAGGCTTGAGGATACTTGGATATAAAGTATGAAAATGATGGATGCTTCATGGATAAATCGGATGACCATGCTTGAATATAAGATGACCTGTTGTTGAATTTAACGTGAGCTTGAATTTTTCTCATACTCCTGATTAGCTAACTGATTCTGATCTTCATGCACAGTTGAAAAGGAGCAGTACTTGAGCTTAAAAAAAAAAAAAAAAAAAAAGAGCTTGAAGTACACTTGTGTCCAGGGTGTATGCCACAAAGGCTAACATTATAGCCATCTGTAGCAAGTTACTTTTCAGGCATTCTGGTTTACAGTAATAGAGTTGCCCAAATTCCTGGTGATACATGGCTGCATTTCATCTATAGCAAGAAGTGGAGAGTGCTCAGTTGAAACGGTGTCTGTGAGGTAAATAATTCTTACTGACTTAAGATAATTATGGATTACAGCCTTCCAATATTGCTTCTGACAGCAGCAGTAGTAAAAGAAAGCACAATTGGAAAAGAAAAAAAAAAGAAAAAGAAAAAGAGAGACAAATGAATTATGTAAATATTGTAAAAACAAGTATAGAAGCAAGGTGGATTAAGCTTTGTATCTGTTTTGAGGTTAGCTGATATCCTTGGACATCTTTTTTATATAAGAAGTGTCATCCATAAATGGCTCACCATGTTGAAAGCAGTGCACCTCAAACTGTAGATAAACAATTTTTGGAAGCAGCTATAGAAAAAATAGTAGGTACATCACAACTTTCAAGTATAGAAAAAAAACTTCAAATAGAAGTTTGTGTAAGGATTTTGCAGTAGCACTGAAGTGCTAAGAAAGAAACCTCTTCTGGTTGACAGAGTCAAATTTCACATTTTTAGAAATTAGGTTGGTCCTGTGGTTATTCTAGGTTGCCTTTTTCTGCATTTCAAAAATCTGTCCATAAAGAATACAAATTAGGCTTCACAGATAAGCATGTACAGTTTGAGCAGACAACACAGTTGACCTGAGCTCAGCTATTGCAACAGAAGTTTTGTGGGTTTTTTCTTAGCAAATAATCATTGCAAGTCCTGAAAATATTTAAATCTTTAGTATATCCATTTTCTCTATCATTTCTTCATGTAGAATTACGCATATTTTTAGTGCAGAATATGCAGAAAATTCCTCTAAATCTGAAACTCTCAATGAGCTCCTCTGAACACAGCAGTGTTTTAATTTACATTGCTCAAAGACTCAATGTTGTTGAGCAGATCAGGTGTCCTTCTAGTGCTGTTATTTGCAAAGGATGTCCAGAGATGGACAGGAAATAGTTATTTAAGCTTTTAGTTGTGATACATTTTCTGCAGCTTAAGGAAATGCAGATGTTCTATCAGCTGTTGGAACAGCGATTACAGAGCAATAGATTTTCAAGTGTTTAAGTGAAATAATACAATATCAAAAGACCTTATTGTGAGCAGATAACTTGGCTGATACATTCACCCTGTAATGTAGTATCACTGCAGAATTCAACATGCCTTTTAGTTACAACAAAAACCTACCCTTGGGGGATACCAGTGGTTCTTGCTTGTTGTGTAAGTTTATGGAAGCATGTTACGAGGTGCTGTGATTTGAATGCATGTAGATGTTCTGGAGCTGTAAAACCTGCATGAATGTGAGTGTTTTTCTCATGTATAATGCTAGTGAAGTACACAGGTGTGGCCTGTGAAACAGGAAGATAGTGTTAAAAGGATGTTTTCCTATATTACAGGGGCTTGAGAGTACTAACAGGCTGCTCATGTACTTGGGTATCAGCATGAATGACAGTGTTGCTGATAAGCATGGTTTAACTTTGTCTTAGAAATGGACCAAGTCTCACCTAACAAGAAGTCAAGAAATTGGATTAGTATAAAAGGTGCTCTTGAACTGCTTTGTCAAGAGAGTTATGATCTTTAACAACAACAAAAAAGCTTTATCTGATTGTTCCATGGTTTGTTTCTTATGTTTGGTTAATTTTTGTGTTGTCCCCTCCAACCTCCCCCCCACACAAGTTTAAACAGAAAGAAAATTTGTACATTCCTTTTAAAAGTTGTAGAGGCAGTTTGCAGCGTAATATATTTCAATACTTGTATTGTTGGCATTTAAGACTGTAGACAGCATCTTACCAATGTACTTATTAGCAGTCTCCAACAAGTTGTCAAAATCTTATGAGTGTGCATTCTAAGAGAAACATCTTAATGGAAAATAGATCCAAAGTGCTTACTTTGTTTAAGGTTAATATTAAATCTTCTTTTCAGGTTTACCTTTACTTGTGCAAAGAACAATTGCAAGAACTATAGTACTTCAAGAAAGCATTGGTAAGGGTCGCTTTGGAGAAGTATGGCGAGGGAAATGGAGAGGAGAAGAAGTTGCTGTGAAGATCTTCTCTTCAAGAGAAGAACGTTCATGGTTTCGAGAGGCAGAAATTTATCAAACTGTTATGCTACGACATGAAAACATTCTCGGATTTATAGCTGCAGACAATAAAGGTTAGTAATGCTGTGAATTAATTTTGCTTTTTGTATTCTGCGTCAGAAAAGATGGTAATTTTAAAATCTATTTTGCGAACACCCAGTTAAGAACAGGAAAAAAATATTATTTGAACATTTGGTATTTCATCAAGTTTAATTTAAAAAGTGCTTTTTTCTGGAAAACATGTTTAAATCTTTTAAATAACTATAATTCAAAAAGATTATGTATTTAATGAGGTGTAATTTCCACAAACAAGTTAAAATGTTAACTGAACTTGATATCAAAAAGTAGCTGCATTACCCAATCAGCCTGCAAGTTTGCTGAATACCTTTACTTTCCTAATAGCCTAACAAGATAGACATGTGGGACCAAGAGAAATAACGTCTAATCTGGTAATCCTAATATAATGAAGGAGGTAGAGAATTCATTTTTCTGTCTGAGATATGAGAAGTTTTACATTTAGCAGTTCAATTAGAAAAGAAGCTGTAAAAAAGCGATTAATAGTTTGTTCCTAGTATTAAAAACCTGTACCTATCTCCTGTTGTTGGAGTATACAAGTAGAATTCTCTTTAATTATCAGTAGACCGATTTCAAGTGTCTATTTCTCTATGAACATGTTGAATTGGAACAGAACCCAAAAGTTTGCGTGAAACACTCCCCTTCTCTAAGGAACAGTTAGCTACAGTTAAATTGTTCCTAACATGTTTAACATTTGTCTCCAAGAGCTTGGATATCCACAGCATACTAAGCAACTTGTTCCAGCCGTGTAGTATGCCTACCATTAGAAACTTAGTCTTAATATCCAATACAACTTTAGATGTGACAGTAAGAACAGGTGTGAAAGCAAGAGTTTGTTGTGATGGACCTACTGGAATATGTGGAATCTGCACCTTAAATAAATACATTCATTGTATTAAAGATGCTAATGAAAACACCCCTCTGCAGAAGTTACAAGCACTATTTCAGTTAGAAGTGCCATGGATATATCACACTATCTTAGCTGTAACTTTCAAGAAAATCAGTCTGTAGTTAAGCATAGCAGTCTCCCATTTTGCCTCAAACCCATAGTTTGTCCCAAAACTACACTTGACTGCTGTGCACAGGGGGTATGAGGAAGTTACCCTAAACTGGTGGGCTCCTGAAATAATACTGTAATTGCTGGCTCAGGTTCGAGATGCAGTACAGTGGATTTCCATTTAACTTGAACATCTCTTGGTTCCCTGCAGTACACTATAATGTGATGTAAAAAACTGGTTTTGTTTTTGTTTGTTTGTTTCTGTTGTTAATATGCTGGACTTAAATTGGGGAAGAAATCCTTTGTTAAAAGTTCGTGTTATTTGAGGTTCTCTTGTTCTCTTGAGAACTAGTTTGTAATCAGTTTACAAGAAAAGGATGAAGACGTTTTGAAAATGCTGTAACTTTTTACTCTGTCTATTTCTCCAATGGTGTTACTGTCTAATCAAGTGGGAAAAGCTTTTTTCACAGGAGCTTACTGCTGGTTTATTTCACCTACCAATGCAGAATTCTCAGGATAGCCTTCTGCATCCTCATAGCAAGGAAATCTGTACACACCATTATCTCCCTAGGTTAAGGATTCAGAAGTCCTGAATATCAAAAGGAGGTTAATATGTCAACTGTACTTTAGAATAGTTGGAGCCCCCTGTGTACCATTAAATGGGGTAGCACATAGGGACCATTAAGGAGGTAGTTCTTTCAGTTTCCCAGGTATGCTATCATCATACTTTAAAAGGAACGAGTGTATCACGTTATAGCTTTAGAGAGACAGTAGGCTTAAAAATGCCCATTAATGGTCTTTCGTTATAGATGCTAGTGTTTCCTGCTAAGTGCTTACTAGGTGCCAGAAGCAAGATGAAACACTACTTTGCAGTGGTAATAGCTGTGAAGGATTTGCATCCATTTCCCCATAGGGCAGGAGAAATGTTGAATGCATTCGGGAGTTAGTACAGCCTAGCTGGAACACATGAAGTCATTCTCCAGGAACCTGATGATGTGTTAGTTACCTTGCAAAGGTAACTAAAAAGATACAGCAGTACAGGGAATTCCTTGTGCAATACCAGTTTATAGCTTGCTAAAAGTTTCAGTAATGCATTGAGATTAATTTCTCAGGAGTAGGTTTTCCTGTGTCCATTATGAGTGCTGAAGACTTGTTCCTCTTTCATTGCATGTAGTGGTATAAAAGTTGGCCAGTTTTATGCTGCAATTTTCTCAGCTAATAAAAGCATAAATAAGGTCTCTCATCTTAACACCAAATGTATTTTTCACAACTTTTGGGAAATCTTTGGCTGACAATTGTATCTGTAAAATTGTAATCTATACAAGCACACATCAGCTAAATCAGTGGAATTCAGCTCAGACGGTTGAGTCAGTTTGACCATCAATTCATCGACCATCACTCCTCATTTTACACTGTTTAGGCATTCCATGTGCCATAATGTTCCTCTCCCTGTTTTCCTACATTTGTTCAGAAGGCTGCAGGACCTGGTCCTATTATCTACTTTCCCGTCTGAAGATTTACTGGGAAATATGTGCTGCTGTTAAGCCAACTTGAAGGCTGAGAAGCAATAAATGTTTTTGTCTGCAGTCTCATTCTGTCTGGCTAGAACATTTATGTTCTGGTTAGCTCTTTACTTAGCCAGGAGTTACGTGCTAACTTTCAAATACTGCCAGGTCAGAGAAATTGCTTTCTGGGGCATGTGTTGCCTTCTTTGAACTACCTAAGCAGGTAGTTTGGGGCTTGGGTATTTTTTGCTTGATACCCAATGCTAAAGCGTGTTAAGTACCAACAGTATTTTACAAGCAATGGCAGCAACCTCTGTTCACAGTACTAATTACTTCTCTGGGTTCAACTGTCTGTAACCATAACTCTATAGTCACATTTTGAGTAAGGTGAAATCTTATACTGTACACTTTTACATAACATTATGCGTTAAAATAATATGACTTTTCTGTTCCTTCCCCTTTGTTCAGTCAGACTACCTTACATGTTAAGTAGATCCCTAAGAATGTTAGGCAATATATTGCAGAGGAATTGCTTCCTCTTGAGAGAAGTAATGTTTGAGTTTATTCTTTTTGAGCTGTGGTATTAGCCTGAGAGGAAGGCATTCGACAGGAAGGTCTTGCTAATTTACATAACTCAAGTGTTTTACATTAATTTAATCAGATGATTATCTATATGATAATCAAGCTTTTCCTTTTTTTTTTTTGAAAAAAAAAAAAAAAAAAAAGAAAAAGCTGAAGTCCTCTTCTAGCCCCAACTGTCTTATCCCAGCAACTGCCTGAATATCTCATTTCTAGGAGTCTTACAGTTAAGGATTCCATTGTAAGTGATCTTATCACTATTCATTTTCCTCTGTTTTTTTTCCTTAAATTATCTGCATGCCAAGAAATGTTAGTTTCAAAGTACAGAGTAGGATACATTTTACTATGTGATACTAGAGAAATATGCAATTAGGCAGTTTTAAAACTTTAAGCTTCATTTAAATATTCAACTTGGAGCATAAATCTCAGGTTCAAAATTACTAGACAATACTGTCGGACTTCAAAACCTAGTGTTTAGCTTTAAGACAAGCATACCCGTGTCCAAATTCTTGTTGTAAGAGTAACAACTTTAAAAATAATTTAGTAATGATGTAAAAAACGCTTTTTTCACCTAAGTGAATTCAATTTTAGTTGAAACTTCATTACATAGATTTGCTAAGGTAATTGTAATGAATTCTGCTCTCCAGAGGGAGCTTGTCTAAAATGAACGTTGCTTGGAATTCACTAATGTTTTTTCACATCCTGTAACCAGTACTCTAACAATAAATCTGAATGTTTCACAAGTCTAACAAAATAAGAAAAATTCTGAAGACAGAAATAAACTTTTTGCTTTAGGGTTATTTTGATGGTCTGAAAATATTTTCAGAAAGTTTATTACAGATGGATTAAATAACCATAATTAAGCACTTTTAATTTGGCTTTTTTTTTTTTTTTTGAAGATACCTAGCCTCTTGTAATAGTTTTGAACATTTTGAAATTGCATGAGACTCTTGATTAAACTGTGTTAGCTATATTAGATTACCTTGTCTTGGAAAGCTGTTCTACTGCATATAACTGTGTATAATTACTTTTTCATACCTGATGATTCAAATGCAGTGGTTGAAAACTTCACGGCAGATGCTGTTTACTGCGAAGCCAAAATATTCAAGTCACTAGTAATTAACCACACTATCAACAGTATAAGAAGGCTTTAAGTTCATAGCTTGGGTTCTGCTTATATCACTGAATAAATATGTGTATATTTGGTCAAATTTAGTAAGGTGGAGATATTGTAGTAGGTTCCATCTAGTAGCTGAACAGTGATGTAATTATTGCTGCATTTCAGCTTGTCTGTAAATAATATTTGTGTAAGCTTGGATGTAAGACCATGGCTTGTTTAAATTCTTGTTTGGTATCAACAAACAATACATAATGCAAAAAATAGTCATCTTTTGGAAAGGGTAGTGATCCAAGCTTTATTTTTTCTTCTTTGGGGAAAAAAAAAAGATAAAAACAAAATAAATATTAAAACTTGAAGGTAAATAATAAAGTTGTACATAAGAAAATAGAGTGGTCTATAGTGTCTTTGAAAGATCTATTTAAATGGCATAGGTCAGTTCACAGCTTAAAATAAATTGTGTTTAGGTATCTCTGCCTGAAACGGTGCTTGGGCTTTAACATTATACGCATACCTGTTGTTTGATCCTGTATTTGACTTCTCATGTTTCATATGAATGGGGCTTCTCATTGTGTGTTAAAACTAGACAACAATAAATAGAGAAGTTAGCAGTGTGGGGATATAACTGATGAAACATTGGCATAAAAGTAGTGAAGAGAATGTTCTGACTTCTGAATGAATTAACTTATTTCATTTTCAACTCTATAGCTTTCGGAGCTCTTTGAATAATGTATTTTAGAGAGCCTTTTATGTGCCTATAAACACATACCCTTTTCTAATGGTTCTGTAAAACTGGTTCAGTGAAGCTACAGCTGTTGAACTGACTTTTCAGAGACCATATTTTCTCTGGTGGAAAAAGTGACATTTAATAGTGTACTGAATTCTACCAGTTCATTTTCTTGTCTATGCAAAATAGTGAAAGATGAAGCCGTCCTAACTTAAATGTTGGTGAAGACTTTAAAAAGAAAAAAAAAATGCTTTCCCTTTTTTTGCTTTTTAAAAAACAAAGCCCAGGAATTGCTTCTGTGGATATGTTTTAAGAGTCTTCCCACTGCAGTAGCAGCTTTCCAACAGTCTTTTACAGTCAGGGCATTTGTCTGCTTTCTTTCATCTGTTTAAACGAAACCTAGTTGGGACTGAGCTGTGAATGTACAGAGTCAGTATTCTTTCTATTGTAAGAATTGGTTGAATGTAGATTAGACTTCTATTTTCCTACTCTGAAGTGTTCTGCTGATTCTTATTACTACTTTTTTAATACTTTTTTCTTTAATGGTAACTCTAGCCTCCATACAAATGTCCAAGTAGAAGAGATTCTTTAAAATCTTCCCTGCCAGCCACAGGTGCTTGAGTAAATACAGCATTTCTTGATCTGTAGATGATTTTGTGCCTATGTGATGTTTCTGAGCTACATGTACTTATGAGGGGATTGAAGGAAAAGAAATGTAAGACCCTTCAATCTGGAAACTAGACTTTCCAGTTTGCTCATCAGTATGTTTATGATAGGAACTAATTTCTGAATTCACTTCTTCCTATTCTTCAGTTTTAGTTCTTTATATATTTAGCTTATGCTGTTTTCTCACTTGTTATTAGAGAATGGCTGTATAATCCAGGATAGAAAGTCCAACAGAAATTGTTAAAGAATAGTTATCCCATAGAAAGAGATTCAAGGCTTTTCTACAAAGTAGCTGTAAAAACACTTGTCAGATCTACCATTGGAGTTGCTTTTATTATGTTTTCTGATTGTTTTGTTTGTTTGTATTTTTATGTTGTATCTTTCAATAGCCTCAACTTCAAGATATTTTGTGTCCATTGTTTTAATAATTTGAACAATTTAGCTGTTGCATCTCACTTGTATGTCTTCAGATATTTGTAAATGTATTACAACCTATCTGGCTCACAGTTCAGATACTGGTGGTGTTAGTTTTGCATTATGTATTCAGCCTTGTTCCCCAAGCAGAAGAGTGAGGGGAAGGCAGGGCCTGACTAAATAACCTGAATAACTATTCACCAAAAATGTCACCTATGAACAATAGTGGCGTTAGCTTTCCGCGGTTTGTCTTTTAGTTTAAATAAAAGAATATTCCCTAAACTGTTCAGATTGCATGTTGGTAGGCCCAGCCCTTACGGTGGTATTTAAGTGTTAAAGAGACAGAAGTAAAGACTTAAAGTCCAATTAGCTGAGGTTGCAAAAGAGTCTGTAACTTGTAAGCAGTGTATAAAACTGGTATGTATGGGGTATGCGGTATTCATGCCAATGTTGTTTTGCAGACAACGGTACGTGGACTCAGCTGTGGTTGGTGTCAGACTATCATGAACATGGGTCGCTCTTTGATTACCTGAACAGGTATACAGTAACTGTGGAAGGAATGATAAAACTAGCTTTATCCACTGCCAGTGGCCTTGCTCATCTTCACATGGAAATTGTGGGCACACAAGGTAATCTTACAATTGTTCAGTTTGTCCAGTGGATAATACTAGATTTTTTTTAAATAGCACATACATGTTTTTCTACTGTAATTCTCTTCTTAATTAGAACATCAAACTCTTTTAGGGTGTAGCTGCTTTGCACACAGCTGCTCGTTTTTGTGATGAGAAGGCATCTGAACACAGCACTGATAGCGAGGTTAATCTTTTGAGGAGCTGAGTGAATTGAAAAATGTCAGTCTGTGATAACATATGAACTCATACAAGTTCTTAATATAATATAGACTGATACTGTTTTGGTATCAGTTTCTACTGAGGACAATATGAAAATAAGTTTTTTTCCACTACTAAACAAACGCACGGTAAACTTCCAAAAATATATGATTTATACTATTAGGCTTCTCCCTTTCTCCTCAATTGCCATGCCCTTTCCCTCAACCCTCACCCCCAGCCCCATTCTTTTATATGCTAAAATGGTTGCTCTTCTGTTATTAAAGCAGAACACTTTTTGCTTTTCTTCCAAAGCTTGAAAACAAAACAGTCATAAACTCCCCTACAGTTAAAAAGTATATAACGTTTCTAGTAGTGTTGACATATTTTGTAACTGCATATCTGATGATCTGCTGAGGGATTCGGGGGGTTGGGGTTTTTTATCTTCCTTTCTGTGGTATATCCAGGTCACGATGACGCAATAATCATTCATACAAAACATCTATAGTGCCTGTCATATCTCCCTAACTTTGATTTGTGACAACATTATGGGTCTATTTCCAGAGATAGTAAAAGTATTTTGCCAGCAAGTAGTATTCGTATTTGCCAGCAAGTAGTACATACATGGAACAAGACACTTTTCTGGGTAACCAGCTATTCCACAATGAATGATTTCAAGAGTTACCTTGATGAGCCCAAAGTGGTGGAACGGGAAGGGATTCCTTAACCTCAGTCTGCATCAGATTCGCAATACCAGCTATTGTCTTTTTACGGATGTGTTATTACTATTTTTTTTTTTTTTTTCCTTCACAGGCAAACCAGCGATTGCCCACAGAGATTTGAAATCAAAAAACATATTGGTAAAAAAGAATGGAACGTGCTGCATTGCAGACCTAGGATTGGCAGTTAGGCATGATTCAGCTACAGACACAATTGATATTGCCCCCAACCACAGAGTAGGAACAAAAAGGTAAAAATCATTAGTATGATGTATTAGGTGATTTTTAGAATGAAATGCTTTGCTTTTTTTTTTTTTTTTTTTTTTTTTCATTTAGAGGATTTTTCTAGCTACAAATATAATTAGGAAAAAATGTCAATAGTGGCAGGTACAGTTCTGTGGCCCTTTCTTCCAGCTAGTGATTTGGTTAGACTGTACTGAAAGCGCATGCTGAACATTGGGTTTTATTAGTGGAATTTGAAAAATGTCAAAAATGTGCAAATTGTAGTAGGGCAGAAGTGTATGTTAAAAACAACTAGGAGACTTCATGAATAGTGATTGTAGAGACTTCACTTGCTGTATCTTATTCTTTCTGCTTTGTTGCATGGAATTATTGCCTGCAGCACAGTCTGGTGACATAAGACAGGATATTGACAGTGAAAGTAAAAAGCTGGGTTTTTTGTTTGTTTAGTTTGAAGCCTATGTGATAGAACAAAGCGCAGAGTTGCAAATGTGGGCTTTTGTGGAAATATATTCTTTAGAGCTTAAAAAGGTAGTTGTCTGTCATCTACTGCATAAATAGTTATCAATGGGTGAGTGAGGATGCTCCCTTTTATTTTAAAGGCCTACCTCTGAATTTGGAAATAAGAATTTTTCTCATTCTCAGAAGAACTTCTGAGAGCTGGTTCATAGCACTTCTTTATAGCTTCTGTGTTTAGTCAGTGATCCTACTTGTACTAAAATTTCTGTTGCTGAGAAATGTGTGGAAGTCCTGTGGTCCAGGGTTGTGCAAGATTAACTTTTGCATGTGCCCTAACTGCATTGGAGAAAATCCTGTGTTAATGTTGCCTGTTTCCCAATCCTCACATTCAAAAATGTTTTTCTTTCTTTTGACATCTCTTTAGTGAGTGATACTGCACATGTGTATGTGTGAATGGGATGTTACAATGAACTAGGGTATAGCTTTAGTTGTGGCTTTTGGGGGAGAAAAATGGGGTTTAGTGAACAAGGCTTTTTGCATTTGTATTGAAAATTGTTTTACTGACAACTATATTGCTGAGATTACTTTGTTCTAAAGTTCTGCTATTCTTCTTCTGTTACCCACTTTTTAAAAACTACACAAACAGATGAGACTTACGAATTTTTACTAGATGAGAAAATACTGGGCATTATTCCTTCTCAAGTCTCCACTAATCATTGCCTCATGCTTCTTCACAAGGGTGAAGGTGTACCAACTCTCTTACTGCAGTGGGCAGCAGCAGGACTAAGTCCACTGCCCACTTCAGACATTAGTCACTTTTACTTCTCTGAAAATTGTTCATTCTCATAAAAGGCTGGTTCCTTCTTCCTCCCTCTTGTGTATTCTTAGGTAAGTAACTCTGCATCTTTGCTTATTTTTCCATAATGAAGCTCAGCTTTTATCTGTTCAATGACAATTTGTTCCCATTGATGGGTACCACTGTTGGTATCTTTTCTGCGCGTGGAAGCTCTGTATGCAGGTTCAGAGAGGCTTGACTAAGCTCATGTTTTTCCAGTGATTGTCTACAGTAAAACATGGTCTAGGGAGCAAGCAAGACTCATTTTCAGGTGAGTGCTCTAGCTACTGATTGGACTGATTCTTCTCTCTGGCTGAACGAATCTTTATTTCTGCTTAGAGACTTAGTTTCATCAGGGGATGTGAAATGTGTGCTTTTTGCAGTATAGCATAAAGCAGGAAATGTGAGCTTTAAACTGAGGAGGAAATAAAATCCCACCCTCCCTTTTAAACAAGTGTAACCCAGCTGTTACTTCTGGTAGTTGAAACTGGCTGTGTTTAATCTGGAGAAGCAGTTCAGTTGTAAATTACACCTTAGCATGGGCGATCTTCTGCAGTTTACCTAACCCCAGCATGAGTGGAATTCTAGCTGTGCTTGAGAACAGGTGTGGTGAAGAGAAATGTCATGTTCAACGTGTTTTGGGGTCCTATTCCACTCCCTGTAAGCTTTCATAGAATTTGTGGAAATGAATACAGAGCTGTCAGACTGAGTGTGACAAGAGGAAAACCATCAGGCTCCCAAAGCTTGGCGAGGCTATGCTCAGCATTGTTTGTAAACTCCTTTGTAGACCAATCATTCCATTCTTGGAGGATGTTGACCTGCAGACCTTGTTCAGAAGGTCAAAATTAGTCCATGTAGAATAGTTCTCTTCAGAACCTGAAATACTGTGTCAGTGAAAAGTGCGTTTACAGTATGAAAGCTGACAAGGAGATGCATTTTTCTCTGTTTTGTCTAATACCAATGAAACGCTAGAAACGCTAGCTAGGCGATCTGCTTGTCTTTTGCCTCCAGCAGTAATCTTAGGTAGTCACCATTTTGAGTTGCTAGTGAAGCCAAAACCAATCTTAATTGCATTGGTGGAAGGTCATGCAAAGTCAGTTTGCCTATAAATTCAGTGGAAGGCACATTTTGGGGAGGGAGGTGGTTGGCGGTTTTTTTGGATGGTTGGTTGCCGTTGTTTTGTTTGCTCGTTTGTTGTTTTTTTTTTTTTTTTCTCCCTCTCTTTTGAGCATTTGAATTCAGCTTCATTACTACAGTCAGGCCTCTTTTATTTTTTTTCTGATAAAACCGTTGTGCTTAGGATGACTTACAGAAATGTAGACAGTCTCCTTTTACTGTTTATATAAGCAATTATGACTTACAGACTTGCAGCATGATTGGGGTTTTTGGCTTATGCTTTTTCCCTTCTGCTTCTGGCTCCATTGCTCTTCTTGTCCCTGTGTGATCTTGAGATGGATGAGAGATTCTTTCTTCTAGACCTAAAGCTGATCACTATATTGTCAAGTACATGAAGTAGCATAAGAACAAATTCCAATATATGTGTGCAAAGTCCTCGCTGAGATAAGGAAAACACACACAACCATCTTGCATGCTTCTTGATTAAAAAGTTTTTGATACAGGTGGCCTAGAATAGTTTCAGTCTTGTCCATGTCAAAGACTGACACATTAAGACTGCCTTTCTTTCAGTAAATACTGTCAAGGTAAACCATATGTACTTCTTCAGGCAACTGTCCTCCTCAGCTTGTGTTGTTATCACATGTGGGCAATTCATATGCCTATACAGTGCTTAGGAGAATTCTCTCGTCAGCAATCCTTACTGAAATTCTGGACTACTCTAACGAGTATTTGCTCTCTAGTTGATAGCTCTTGCTTCTTTGTATGTCACTTTCATAGGATGCAGTAAAGCTGAGACAATAAGCTGACTCTTTATTCCTGAAGATATCATGATGTTTATTTATTCTAAGCAGTCAGTCTTGTATGCTGCCTGGAGCTAGAAGGAGGAAAAAACAGTTCTAGTAAGACTTTTCAGTAGTATTTAGGACTTTGTTGTACTATATTGATTGGATAAAATTGTGCCCAAGCTTCTATGATAGTTTCAGAGATCGATCTGTTGGCTGATACTGTATTCCACTACTGTAATCTATGCTTGTTGCTTTTTTGCCAATTAATGGTGGTGTTTTCCAGAGCCCTGGTGTCATTTGTGTACCTTCTTCGGTAATACACCAGGTTGAGATTGACAAGGCAATGATGTGGAAAAACACACTAGAGTCTGCTAGATGTTACATACTGGATTTAGCTGCAAGAGCTATACAAGATTGAGAAAGCGATATTGCAACTTCTGACTGATAAATACTATTCGCGTTCTTTCTAGCAGCCTGTGGACGTGCTGCTGTCACTAACTCAGTGAGTTCTGCACTGACATAGTACTTAATTCGTTTGGATATCATGAGTAGTTTTCAGTCTCTCTCAATCGAAAGGCTACAATAGATTTTCTGTTGTAGGGAGTGTTGAAGGTCAACTCAGCACAGTTGTTAGAGCATGTAACCTGAATTGGATTTACTATTCAAGAAAAAAAAAAAGCCTGACATGTTCAAGAAATGTGTGTTGGTTGATGACAGGACATACTGATTGTATTATGAAGAATCAGTTACCGCAAGGTAGGGAAGCCTTTGTTTCCAAGGAACACGTAACAGTGCTGCCTTTTTTAACTAGATGCCGTATGTGTTCAGGGCTTCGACTTGTTAGGGGGATGTTTTAAGTGGCTGCTACCTCCAGTAGACTCCAGGAACTGGAGATTCTTCCTGCCTGGGTCCGCTTAGTGTGTGCCCAAAGGCCTGGGACCCTGCCCATCTCTGGCCTGTGGATGTGGGTGCTGCTTTCTCAGTTGAGGCTCAAGGCATAGCGAAGCTGAACATGTCTAACAGACTCCTAGAGCCCTGACTCAGCTGGCTGTGCAGATTGCTGTGTGCTGTTCACAACACCTGTATAAAACAGTCAGAACTTGCAGCGGTCAACTCTCCTGCCTTCTCTTTAGCTAATCAGGATTGAACTTTACTAGTGAAAACGTGTGCCCACATCCTTCTATAGCCTCATAAGCACACATGCTTATTGGTCTCTAAAATATTAGTACAACCCCTTTTCTCTAAAGCCTTCTGATTGGCTCCAGTGGTCTCCTACTAACCAGATAGACAGGATTAGTGCATGCCAGCAAACAGTTGCATGTGTTTGTCCAGTCATCTCACAAGCATCCCTGTACTTGTGTTTTTCCTTGAATACCAGCATGAGCCACATGTCTTAACAGCCCTGCCTGGATGCTGGGCCTCCTACGTGCTGGATAGTCCAGCTTGAAGTTTGCTAGCACATGTACCACACATGTACACCAGGTTTAGAGAAAACAATCCTTCAACCCTCCCCTGCAGCTGGCATCCAGGCACAGAGGCTTCATGACCTGTGATTCTAGCTCCAGTCTTTGGCACTGAGGACCCTCCTTACTCTGTTTCTCTCACTCCAGTCCCCCAGTAGCTGGTTCCTGTGAGCATGTGACTGTGGGCCCTGTGACCTGTGGTCCTACTCCAGTGGCTGAAGCAGAGATCTTCATTTGTTCCAGTGACTGGCACTGGCAGTAAGACGACTACCACTTGCTGCATTGCTGGCAACACAGTCCCAAAGATGCCTTCACCCACTGTCTAAATGCAGTTGAGTTTCTGGCTCATAATTCATTCACAGTGGTCCTCCCATAGTAGATGACACTCGAGATCTGCTCCTAAGACCTTTGGATATGCACTCTACGATCATTAGTTCCCCCTCCAGCTGCTGCTGCTGCTGAGACACTACTCTCCCGTTGATGGTTCCCTAGGCCCAATGGCAGCTTCATTCCTGGTCTGGTTCCAGTTGCTGGCCCTGATCATTCCTATCTCTAACTGCTATCATGTAGTCTTTAGAGCAGACGTGCAGGTGGCATGGTGAGTGAGATATTACATAGAATAATAGTTTAAAAAAAAAAACTTTTTCTAAGTTTTAAGGGGGCGGGGCGTTAATAAGAAGATAGAATAGACTAATGAGCAGGTACAGAAGAGCAGGCTAACAACTGTTTATATGCGCCTGACCCCTTTGTTAGGCTTTTTTTCACCCAGTTTTGTTCCTCCTGGATTCCATTCTCTTAAACATTCCTTGATAAATTTTGCATAATCGCACATTACACCTTGAATATCCACAATCCTCATGTTCCTCTTGTTTCCCAGCTACAGAGTCTAGACTGGCCTTTTCCAGAGCTATGCCTGGACTTTCTTAATAGCCCATCAATTAGTGACTGGAGACTTTTGGTCTTGCTTTTCTTTGTTACCCTGTGTCTACCAAGTTTGTTTCTTTTTGTTTACCATTTCACCTTTTACTTATTCTCCATTATTTCTTTGCATATTGCCTTCTGTTTATTTATGTCCTTTGTTCTGAAAGGTCTCTGGTTGGAAAACCTTAATGAGGCAGATGTTCTCATCTTCCACATACCCTTACAAGTTAGTATTATCTCCTGCAGCTCCTTTCTCCTGTGCCTCGGAAGTGTTATATCCAAAAATCCATTTTCATGCTGATCTGCTTTCTGCTATACAAAGAACATCTATCTTTCCTGTGAACTGCAGCCCATGTATTTTTTATGTGGGAATTCTATTGCTAGTTTCTTTTTTTTTTTGTCCATCTTTTTTGAAAGCTCAGAATTTTCCAAGTCCTCTATGCTCCATTCCCTTGCTCTTAAATTGACACTCATTTTTCTTTACATACTGTGTTCTAAATAGTGAAGCATTTATTGTTAATAATCAGACATAACTATTCTGCAAGTCCTGTTGAAGACTACATTACATCTTACAGTTGTTTATCTGAACACTTCATTGATTTTTGGAAATGTGTAGGCCAAGAGCAGAAAAGCTTTGAATATCCTAGTCTTTGTAAAGTGCATTATTTCTCTGAATTTGTCTCCTTTTCCACATAAATGTTTATGAGTTGAACAGTAATACTGAACTTCTGTAGTAAGTATTCTTGAAATTAAATGTTTTCTATTCTTTTATTGCAAACAGGTACATGGCACCTGAAGTTTTAGATGATTCCATAAATATGAAACATTTTGAGTCATTCAAACGAGCAGACATCTATGCAATGGGATTAGTGTTTTGGGAAATAGCTCGGCGATGTTCAATCGGTGGTATGTGGCAATCTATAAAATTGGACAGAATTATAAGTAACTTACAGAACCTGCATAAGTTTGAGAAAATTTTCTCTAAAAACAGTGCAGTGCCTCTCAGATTTTATAATCATTAATCTTGTAAATGATGACTGGTTATTCCACCTTTGTGTAAAATAATGAAAAATACCAATCAAATAAAATAGGAAACATTCCTGTCTGTATTATTTTTTTTCTCTGAAAACTTTCACATAAGGAGGAGAAAGGGGTTAAGTTAAATGCCCTTGAGAGCAAGGGACAAACACATAAGTAAACACATAATTATCTGAACACATAATGTGTTCAGATAATGTACATAGCTTATTTTAAATAAAACACCGTTATTAATCATATACTAAAGACACTTCTTGAAAGCATATCATGTGACATAGCTTTCATCTTTTCCAAATATATAAGCTTACAAATTAAAGAGAAATGTTTACGGATTCTTTTTTTAATTTTGTCAGTCATTGTAATTAACTTTTAAAAATAAAAGCAGAAAAAGAAAATGGTGGGTACTGATAAGGAGCACATAAGTTAGAAGTAAAGAATATGTAATTTAGCGTTAACTAAAATAACTTTATTTTCAACCTTTTACAGGAATCCATGAAGATTACCAGTTGCCATACTATGACCTAGTTCCTTCAGATCCTTCTGTTGAAGAAATGAGGAAAGTTGTTTGTGAGCAGAAGTTAAGGCCCAATATTCCAAACAGATGGCAGAGCTGCGAGGTATTGGCTAACCTTTCTAAAGCTGTTTTACTGGTCGCTGGAGCTTTTATTGATTTTAGTGGCTTAAAAATTGTGCTTGTTGTTAAAGGGGTTAAAGGGAGAAGGGTTGCCTCTATAAACATAATTTCTTTCTAACGGTTGTGGCTTTATCAAATGTTGTTGAACTTTGGTTATATATAAATATTTAATAAAGTCCCACAATTATAAATATAGTTTATGTTCTAGGATCCCTTCTTATGAAGCTAATATAAATTAAAGCCAGTGTGAGTTATATTATCCAGGAAGTGTCATTTTAAATAAATTGTGTAACAGTGGGTCGTACTGTATCTGGCTGGGACAGAGTTAATTTTATTCATAGCAGCCTGTATAGTGCTATGTTTTTTGACCAAAACTGTTGATAGCACACTGATGCTTCAGCTGTTGCTGAATAGTGCTTACACAGCATCAAAGCCTTCTCCATTTCTCACCCTGTCCCCGCAGCACATAGGTTGGGGGTGGACAAGAGATCAGGAGGGAATACATCCATGACACTTAATGTCATGCTCAGCAATGAAACTCTGAGCAGGGGGACAGTTTTCCAGGGGCTGCTATTGCTCAGGGACTAGTTAGGGACTGATCAGCTGGTGGTGAGCAGTTGCTTTTGTATCATTTTTTTTTCCCTGTATTGAACTGTGTTTATTTCAACCAACAAGTTTTCTTGATTTTGCCCTTCTCATTTTCTTTCCTCATCCCACTGTGGGGGGAGTGAACAAGCAGCTATATGGGAGTTAGCTGCCTATAAGGGTAAACCCACAGCCAGAGTAATGAAGACATGAATCAGGAAAAGTGTAGCTTCTTATTAGGTCTGTGCCAGTTCATTTATAACTAGGCTGGCTAGTTACCTTTTTCAAAAGCTTGCTGGTTTCAGGTTGGCTCTGCCAGCCCAGTAGTAGTACTGCTTATTGGAATACAAATGGTATCTTCAACAGTGTTGTCCATTCTCACGTGAATGCTCAGGTCCCCTTGGAATTAACTCAGGGGCCTTTTCCCTATCACATTGTGGTAGAGGCATATCCTGCAGAATTTAGACTGACCAAAATAGTAAGTGCCCTTAAGAATTTTCATCCAAGACTGTAGTGGCCTTAACAGTTCATCTGTCTCAGAATTTGTACTTACTGAAATACAAGCACAGTTATTAGGAAGCTGAGTCTAACATAAGCCAGAGACATAGAACTGAGGTATGCATATAGCAACTGCTCCTGATCATGCCTCTCTAGATGTGCTTGTGCCTGATTCTAGAGTGAGTTTATTGCACTGGTAGTCACTGCTTACCAGGGCGCAGGCGGTAGTACGCACAACTGTGAGCTCTTGCCTTTCCAGCCAACTTTTGTCATAGTGCTTGCTCTAGGAAACCAGTTAGGACTAGAATTGATACTTTCTTGTTCAGAGCATAGCAAAATATCTGCAGGAGGCTAAAGCAGGAGTAAGAGACTGATGAGATGTGATATACTTCAGATGGGAGATGGAAACAGGTTATGGAATGTATGAAGTCAATACATACATGAAGGCCTGAGAGAAAAGACTGGGCAAGAGAAAAGATAGGGCAAGAGAGAGAACCAATATACACCCACAGACTTGCAGAATCACTTCAAATGCTGGTGTTCCAACCCTATACATTTACTTAGCAGTTCCTTGTCATACAGTATGTAATCTGGAATGTGTACCTATTAATTTATTTCATCATTAATTTTTGTTATTTGCATTATTACTTGATAGTAGCATTCAAGGATTTCAAAGAATGGCTATCAGAAGGATAAAAAGGCTCCAGAAGTTTTCAGAGTATTTTAGAGCTTCAATTTGAGGATTATGTGATAACAAGTGCTGAATAGCTATACATTCAATTAACTCTTTGAAAAACACTTTATCATTGAGTATATTCCCAGCTATGTGCCACTTCTGTGCTAGTAACAAGTGCTTTATATTATTTTGCTACTGCTTTTCAACTGAACTTAAAAATGAGTATATTTTGCCTAATGCAAAAATTTAGAAAATTGTCACAGAAAAGCTACTAATTCTTCATTAAAATATTTTTGTGTGAGCCAAAATTGCACTAGAGCATACTAATGTTCTCCTTATATTGATTTATTTACAGAAAAAAAAACTTTAAGAATTTGAGTTTTCTTCTACATGTACAATATGCAGCTTTAGTATTAGTAATATAATAGACTTCAGAAATATGTACAGTAAGAGACTAAGGCAGAACAGAGATTACATAGGAACAGAACTGCATGTAATTACTTGTCTTTCCTTTGCAGGCATTACGAGTAATGGCGAAAATCATGCGGGAATGCTGGTATGCCAACGGAGCTGCTAGGCTAACAGCTTTGCGCATTAAGAAAACATTATCACAGCTTAGTCAACAGGAGGGGATAAAGATGTAATCCTGGATTTGCTACCGAAAATACTGTAAAAATCCATATCTGCACCGGAGTGGCATGTTAAGAACATTAATTGTTCTACCTCATTGGGGGAACAGAAGGATATTGCTGCCTTTTAATACTTCATAGGAACGTCACTTACTAGGATTTTTGTGGACATGCTAAACAGTTGTTTTGGGTCCTGTCTGTGCACTATGAACCTCTTCTCAAGGTTACTTACAAAACATCATGTAGTCTAGTTTTATTTTTATTAACCTGTATTTTTTTTATTTGGAAAGTTCATAGCTGGTCTTAACTTCTAGTTAACTGTGCTGAAAATATGAGATCACTTTTAAAATGGAACTGGTTCACTATATTGTTCTAGAGTGCATTGATGGCTTTTTAAGCAATGTTATTCCTGGCTGGTACATTGACTATTCTGAACCACCATGATGGTTCTTAGATTCAGATTTTGAATGTACCGTTGGAGTATACTTTGCTAGCTATTAAGGTTGTATGTCTTTTGGACTTTTACTTAGACTTGCAAATTGACCTCATTTGGTTGTGAGGAACATAATTTATGCAACTGTATACATGATTGCTGTTACTTTTTCCATTTTTTCAGAACACTACATTGCCTTCAAAATAGATTGTATTATACCAGTAAGTGCTACTTTTGAGTCTTTTAATGCAAAACAGTAGGAGTGTACAAAGCCTATGGTACTTTTGGTTTCAAAAATACAAGTTAAAAACTCAACTGTTCCTTTCCCTAAGATTTAATTCACACCCGTTACAGTGAGTATATGTTTTGTGGAATATCTTTTAATTTTACCAAAACCTGACTCTTTAAACCACTGTGGGAGTTTGAAACCATGTAAGCTAGTCACTGTTTAAGCTAATAATTCACTTGTCATATTTTGTAATTATCAAGTCATAAGTCATAATTACATGTAAGATTTTTTTTCTATCAAGTGGTACTTTTAAAATGCTTGAAGTACCCATCTACTTAAGAAAAGTAGGAAGAGGACTAAGGTGTTCTTAAGGGAGATTTTCCTCCTCTAAATTAATTAAGAACAGTCTGCTTGCTGTGCAGTTCTACAGTCTTTAGGCTAAAAAAATAACTTTTAATTCAATTAAATGAGGATTAAGTGCACCTTTAACTGGGGAGAACTTATTTGGGCTTTTGAACAAGAAAGTTAGAAGTTGCTTACACATCCTATATACATACTTTTTGTGTGTGCCACATACACGGAAAGGGATGAGCTGAAGGTCTCTGGATACAAATACCAGAGGGTTCCATCTGTCATCTTCATAGTTACAGAAATAATGCTTATGATGGCTTGTGTCGTCATAAGAAGACAGAATAGTATGCATGGCTTTAGTCAAGTTTTGCCTGAAATTGTAAGGATATCACAAGATTTTTACAAAGTTCTTTAGAAACTGAATTGTTTTCTCTGCCCAAATTTGTAACTTCTGAAGGGGAATGGGAGAATCCATGTGGAAACCTTTAAAAATACTGTCTCCAGGATATCATTTGAATTGCAATATTAGGAAGAATCTGGCTGACCTTTGGTATCATTAATGTCTGGTAGGATTTCTGTATGTAAATATGCCTGGTAATTAATATGCAACCTAACAGTTAAGTTCTTACTCTCTAGAGCACATCAATATCCTTCTCAGTATGCAGCACATACAGGGAAACCTTAATTCTATTCTCTTTTTATTCGGCAAGATGGTTGCGAAAAGGAGCGCAGTTGAGATTGTATTCCTTTGTCTGTTACATGTAGTAGTTACAGCAGTAAAAAGAGGCTATGTAGGTAGCAAAGGATTTTGCCAAGGCTTAGCGTTAGCATTTCATTAACTCTTGCATTTCCAAATTCTTGCATGGAGAGGAGCTAGCTTAATTGATGTGGGAATTACAAATCGACAGAGGTTGAACTGCAAACAGTGAAATACTTTCTACAGCCACCATTATGGATGAGTTTACTCATCTGGGAGAACAGGAGAAAAATAAAAGGGAAGTTCTTAGCAGAAAACAATTGTTTAAATGTATGTACAACTGCTACACTTAGGTCTTTTGGCATTAACCTCCCAGTCGTGTTTTCTGACCTATATCAAGCAAAGTTGAATCAAAAGTGACTTCACCTGATGATTTTAAATAAACTCTGCTTCTATGCAAATAGTCAGCTGTGCACCACAGAGTTTTCCAATTATGACTGTTTATAATAACTAAACTCCCCATTCTACCTACTTGGTATGCTTCCCTAACAAGTTCTATATATCTAAACAAATATTTAAAGAAAGCAGATCAGCATTGAAGGAGGACTTACTATTAGCTCTGTACTAATTTCGAAGGCTTCCTATTTAAACACTAATTTTTTTAAAATTTGAGTTTGTGATACCTTTCTTTACCTGGTTCTTTACTAAATACATTTAGATACAAATGGTATAGTTCCTACTTCGGAAGCATCAAGCTACCAGCATGCTTCTGATCTGTGTAATAATCTTAATGGTATTGTGTGAGAGTTTCCAATCTAATTCATCAGATAACTTAATTTGGGGAGGAGAGAGGTGGTAATTACCACATACAAAATCTTGTCACCATAACGTTTAGTTTCCAAAAATGTAAGGAGCAGTTCTATAGCACTTAGAATATGTGGCACCTAAAGAGCATAATGGCATGCAGATTATTCAGTCAGTTGTACTCATCTAACCACCTACTATTCTTCATTCTCCCGAATTGCTTAGCAATTCCTGTGTTCTAATTTTTAACTTTGTAATAGAAGCTTGCAAAAACAAAGCACAGGAAGGACACTTGATGCAGTATGTGACCTTATGAACATCATTTTGAACAACCAACCATATTATTCATATTGGAATGCAGAACAGGAAAACTCTGAATAAGAGTTGCGTGTGCTCAGTTCTGATACCACAACTTCAAGCTGTGTTTTTGTTTTGTTTTGTTGTTTTTTTTTACGTTATATAAACTGAACACCTTTTACAAAGGCTGTGTCTGTATATATTATGTAACTTTAAATGTTACCTGTGTAAGATCATATCTTATATATATGGACACAGGTACACATAAGTATTTTTTAAATTAAGATTGTAATATCACTAGATCTGCTCTTGGAAATCCAGGGGGACCAAAATATTTTAGCATTCAAAATACTAATTTTGTATAATTTCAAGTATATGCCAAAACATTTTGATGAATATTGATACAAATGTTTATTGTACATTAAACATTCACTTAAGTTTAATCATTTCAGTCAATTTCAGTCAATATATTAGTAGCATTGAAGCCTCAATGGCTAAGTGGACGCATAAGGACATGGAGAATAAGGAGCATTGGAAATGGTCTGATGCTGAAAAGCCTGAAAAGTTGCTTTTGGAATGCTGGAATTCTTCAGGGACCTTCCAACTTTAAAAGCTGGATTTCTGGGTTGTTTCTCAAGCTGACTTTCCAAGCATGTCACCCTCCAATGGTTTCACTTGTAATCCTAAGAAAGACTTCTGTATATAGGGTAAAGACATTGGGTTTGACTGTATCGGGACATGAAGGTGTCAAATGATTAAGAGGCTATATTATAGTTTTCAGTAATGGTTCTGAGTGTGACTGCCATGAAATTCACTGTTTAGTTGGTTCCTTGTTTGTATCGTTCCATTGAAATGATTGCAAGGTGTTAATCATTTTACATTAAAAATATATATATATCACTATATCAGTTGCTTTAAACTCAAAATACCTCTTAAACGATCAAGGTACATTTACCTCGTGTATATAATGCTTAATATTTTTCAAAATATTCTCCAGATTTGCAGTTACATATTTCTAGAAATATGGGTATTACTAAATTTACAACAGTAAATTCAGCGGTACTAAATGTATTGTCTCATTCCCCCAAACACTTTCATTTTCTGTATTGTGTTAGCAAGTTTGCTGCTTTGTCAATGTAACACCTGCCCTTTATATAGCTGTGTGTATATTGCCTTGTAAATTTTACTTTTTAGATGATAAATATGAGGATCCTGTACAGATGAGTGTCACTTTTTTAAACCTCACAAAATTGTGCATTTCCCGACATTTCTGAAAATGTATTGTATTTGTAGAGTATACACTTCAGTGGATTGTAAATAGGACAGTAGAAGAGTGAATGCTTATGCATAAGTGGTAACGCTACAGTAGAGAGATTAAAGCAGTGAAAATAAATTACTTTTTTTTTTCTCTCCAAAATCCGTGAGTTATCCTTCAGAGGAAGAAGTTACAGGTACGTTCTGGACGTGATGTTCTTAACTGGCAAAACGTGGATTTACAGTGAGGTACGTGTGAATTTCTTTCCTCTGAAGGAATTTCTGCTGCCATAAAAATGATAAAGGGGTTTGCTGATGCTGAGGCAATCGATCTCATGTATGCAATACAAATAACAATAATGTGCCTGATCTTCCTTGTGTCCTAAAATGTTTGAATAAGATAGGTACATTGCTGGTGTCGTAGATAATTAATGACAGGCTAGACAGTCCTGCTTCTTTCTGTTTTACATTTCTATGCGTTTATATAGAAGTAAGAGCTACCATTTACATATAAGAGCTGGTGAGAATTTCAAAAGACTTCAGCGGCTTACCTCAGTGTGTTGCAGAACAGCAAGTCTGCTTGTGTTGAATTGGATTGCTCATGTGCAAAACTCAGTTATAAACTGATGTTATATTTCTGAAGGAATTAAGATGCAGACACAGCAACAAAAATAAGATGTCTTGGCCTTATGTGCACCCATTTTATTTGAAATTAGAATAGCTAGTTGGGATGCACCTACAAAGATCATCAAGTCCAACTGCCTTACCACTTCAGGGCTAAGCAAAAGAGCAAATGTTACTGAGGGCGTTGTCCAGGATGCTTCTAGAACACTGACAGGCATGGGGCATCAACCACCTTGCTAGGATGCCTGTTGCAATGAAGGAATCTTTCCAGATATCTAATGTAAACCTCCCCTGCCTCAGCTTTGTGCTATTCCCATGCACTAATTACAATGGCACCTCTAATCACCTCTTTTGACCAGATGGCTCTTTTGTGTTTAATGTACTCCAGAATACGGTTTGCCCTCTTAGCTGTTAGGGCATTCTGAAATCACCAGCATAGCTTCTAGTAAACTCTCTCTGAACTGTATTGGGAATCCTTAAGGTATCCAGAGAAAAACAAAAGCAGTATCAAAATGTGTTCATCTTTCACAGAAGGTATGATTATTTGGTTGAAAACATGCTTGTGCTTCTCCAAGGAATGACTAGAGGAAAGCCTTCCCCAACACTAAAAACAACAAAAAAATCAGTAAAATAAAATCGTATGTTCCTCTCATAAATCTGTCAGAGAAAATGTATGGCCTCAAAATAGCATAGTAGTGTATCAAGCTTAAGTAAGTATCAAGCTTAATTTTCATTGAATGTGGATTTCTATGTTTGATGCTTTCAGGATAAGATTCAGGTTGAAGTTAGGTTACTAAAATACATCTGATGGCAATTAGATGTTCTTGTCAGGTGGTTTTTGATCTGGGTGCAATATAGTCTTGCATGATATTTTTACATTGCTACAAGGAGTTGACAAAGTGTATGTGGTCAACTTTCATGGGACTTGCTCTGAGGTGTGCCTAATTAAAAAACAACTGAAAATCTGTAAATATCAAACACTTAACCAAGTTCGTTATAAGTGAGGCTCTTTTGCAGTTTTAGAATCGTAGATCATTTTAGAAGAACTGCTGAATTCAAGGTTTGCATGCTACCGTATGCTGCTTGTTCAGCATAGTTGGTGTTTGCTATCAAAATTCAAAGTGTTCAAGGAGAAAATGTCTCAGGGAAACTGAGGTGTATTTTCTGCTTTAAAAATCAAAACCAATCAAAATGCACCCTTCTGCAGCAAGGTAGTATAATGAAATTGTGAACTTTAGTTCCTTTACTGTTTTGTTACAGATTTTTTTCACTGAGAGGCCCAAAAAATGTGAAATTACACTATTAGAAATGCTGCAAATCAGACACTTCTACCTCTTTATGGTCATCTTATTCTAAACAAATAAAGTTCCCAACATTTCAAAATGAATCAAACTGATGAGCCCAGCAGAGAGAGTTAATGCAGGCTAGGTGCAGGGTGTCATTTTAATCACTATGGTAAAGATCCTGAAAGGTTGTTTTTTTGTTTTGTGTTTTTTTTTTTTTTTAAAAAAAAAAAAAGCCTCATCCTTTGTTTTAAAGCTAGTATTTTTACTGTATTTTTTCAGACTTCTTTGGAAGAGTCAATAAACTTACCTCCCTCAAAAATCTTATGTATGGTCCTAGAATACTTACTGCAAAGAAAATTCCATAAGTAGCAAAACATGTAGAACCTAAGATAAATGCCAACTAATAGCTAAGAAAAGTGAAGGCTTTGAAAATCCATAAAGACCAAGCCAAGCTGCGGACAACTTTTTCTTAACTAAAAAAAAATATTTTATTATTATTATTATTTTCTATGCTGTGGGATGCATTATGTGGCCAGATAAAATGTTGACAGGTGGTAATTGTGGATCATTGCTTGCTAATGTATGTTGCATTTTGTTTAAAGGAGTTGTGGCTGTCAATCCAGTCCTGCCAGGTCCAAACCACCAAAAAAGAAGTAAGCTGGAACTGATGCTTTACTGGGGAGCACGCTCGTCTGGGAAGGTTCTGGAGCGTGAAGGGGAGTAGGCAGAAAAGGGCAAACATAGTCAGGGCCTGCAAAATGGGGGAGCTGGAGGCAGGCAGAGGTGATAGGAAGAAAAAAAGACTTGTATGGAGTTTGTTATAAGTTCATGCAGTGGTTTTACCTTGCTAGGCAGCTGAACACCACAAGTGCTCTATTGCTCCCCCACCTCAGAAAAGGAAGAGAAGAAAACACCTCACAGGTTGAGATAAGGATAATTTAATTAAAGGAAAAATAATTATTAATGGAAAAAATATTAAGGGGAAATTAAATAATTTAAAGGGGAAGAGGAAAGGGGGGGGGGGTAAAGAGCAACGGCTGTGTTAAAGCACAGAGAGAGAGGAAAGTTACTTCCCACCAACTAGCTATGCTTGACCACATCCTTGAAGCAGGGCCTCAATACACTTAGCCCCATTGTGTAGGAGGACAGGTGTTTTCATAACAAGAGCCCACCCCTCCCCTCTCCTTCCTTTTTCCACTTTTATTGCTGAGTGTGGCACCGCATGGTATGGAATATCCCTTTGGTTGGTTTAGGTCAGCTGCCATGGTGATGTTCCTTCCTCACCTCTTGCCCACCCCCAACCTGCTGGGTCTGGAGGGAGTCCTGATGCTGTGCCAGCAGGGCTCTGAAGTAGACACAGCACTGGTGTGATACCACTGCTGTTCTAGCTACACGTGCAGAGCACGGCTCTGTATGGGCTGCTGCAGGGAAAGTTAACTCCATCCCAGCCAGACCCAGCACAGCTCGGAAAGCTTCAAAAAATATGCTGGATGAGGGCAGAGATTTCAACCTTTTCATTTTTATTCTAGCTTGCCCAGCAGACCTCAGCTTCTTTAGTTGAAGTATTAACGTATTTCTCAGGATACTGTTAGCTTTTAATGCCTTTGGTGGTTTGTGGCTTTTTAAGATGTGTAGACAGTTCCCCCTCAAAGGACTAGCTTAGTCAAAAAACAGTAAAAAAAAAAAAAAAAATTGTCAATTCTTCCAGAAATGTGTTCAGTTTAGGATAGTGAAAGATTTGAAGGCACAGATATGGTGAAAGCTTGTTATTCTGTTTCTATTCACATTACTTGGGCACTAGCTGCAGAGCTTGAACAGCTATTTTGAAAACTAAAAAGTGATGAAATCAGAAAGGGATGTCATGGATTTAAATTTCTTTAGGAGAAATCCCTAAGATATTTGCCTAAAGAAGGCAAATACCATAAATCTCTCAAAATGCTGTCATGTTACATGGACAATCTACGTTACTGAAAAAGTGCAAGAGTTGAAGGCAATGGAAATGTAACTTAAAAACCAAACAAGTGTTGTGAATCTCATAATAAACGATGTTATTTTAGGAAAGAGAAGAGCTTGGATGTCTACCAGTCCTCTTACGTATAAAAAGCATGAAAAGAAAATGGTGCAGGCATACCAGACTCTTTGAGTTCTTCTAAGCATGTTACTTTCTTGATCTCAGTCCAGAATTTCATTCTTGAATTGCTAAATTGCTAGCTGCAAGAACTACGTAATACGGTTATCTAAAACCTAGCTTTTTATCACATTAGATGCTCATCAGGAACATCTGCTTGATGTATGACTTCATGAAGGAGATGTTTGAGTGTGTTACCACACATCAGCTAGGAATAGAAGGCAGCCACCGTAACATGGCTGCCCACAGCAGGCTATATAACACCATGATACATGTAACATTGTAATGCCTGCTCAGGGTTGTAGTTTTACTCAGCCAGGCAGCTGAGTTCCTCTACAACTGCTCTCGCCCCCTACCCCTTCCTCAAAGGAAAAAATAATGAAAATGGTGCAAGGGTTGAGATAAGACAGGGAGATCACTTAATAATCATCACCATGGGCAAAACAGACTCAGCACAGGGAGATTTATTGGTAATAGGCAATAAATTACATTAGTTAGAGCAGTGAGAAACTAAAAACTCCTTCCCCCACATCCACCCTCTCCTTCTTCCTCCTCCAAGCAGCTCGGAGGAACAGGGAATGGGGGCTGCCATTAGTCCCTGAAGCTTTGTCTCCGCCATTCCCTCACGGTCACTCTGCCCCTGCTCCCCGTGGGGTCCCTCCCACGGGATGCCGTCCTTCCCGAACTGAGCCTGCGGGGGCTGCTTACAGGCAGCAGCTCTCCAAGCACTGCTCCCACACAGCTCCGTCCCACGGGGTCCATCCATCCCCCAGGAGCAAACTGCTCCAGCATGGGTCCCCCATGGGTGGGCAGCAACTCCCCCCAGACCCCTGCTCCTGCGTGGGCTCCTCTCCACGGGCTGCAGCTCTGGCCTGGGGCCTGCTCCTGCGGGGGCTCTCCATGGGCCGCAGCCTCCTCCAGGCCACATCCACCTGCTCCACCGGGGGCTCCTCCACCCATGTGGGGCCTGCAGCGTGGAGATCTGCTCCATGTGGGACTCATGGGCTGCAGGGGGACAGCCTGCTCCACCAGGGGCCTCTCCCTGCACGGGCTGCAGGGGAACTGCTGCTCTCTGCCTGGAGCATCTCCTGCCCTCCTGCTGCTCTGACTTTGGGGGCTGCAGGGCTGGTGCTCACTCCTCACTCTCCTAGCTGCTGCTGGGAGAACATAGCAGTTTGTTTCCCTTTCTTAAATCTGCTCTTACAGAGACATAAACAATGCTGCTCATTGGCTTGGTTCTGGCCAGCAGTCGGTCCCTTTAGAGCCAGCTGAAATTGGCCCTTATCTGTTATCTGACATGGACAGCTTATGGACTCTACTCACAGAGGCCACCCCTGCAGCCCCCCACTACCAAAACCTTGCCATGTAAACCCCCATTTATGTGGGGTTTACCATGGCTTTAAATGGACCATAATGGATACCAGATGCAAGGTCACTGCTAGATGTAGCTTTTGTGACTAACCTGTCCAAACACCAGCCAAGGAGTGGTGCAAGAGCTTTTGTTATATATCAGTAAGTACTTGTTTTAACAATTTATGTCTCAGGGAATCATCTCCCTTGTGTTTGTTGCCAGTTAAGACCTTCTCTTGGAAAATAAAAAATAAAATAAAAAAATCTCCCTTCTGAAAGCAGAGGAACCTTACACTTAGGTTAACATATAGGTTTTATTCTTACAGTTATGATTCAGTATTTTAATTTAAACAAATGCAATAGTTTTTAATTTTTAATAGTTTAATTTTTAATTTTTAATAGTTTAATTTTAAACAAATGCAATTTAAACAAATAAATACGAGCTTCCTTTCCCACCCACAAAGGCAAAGATGAGATCTTGACCATCGTTCTGCTCCACTCTAAGCACCTTTTGTAAAGGCTCCTGTCACATAGGTCTTACGAAAAGCAAGCTGCTATGGCATTGATTGTTGATGCTGTTGGTCTTAATTGTTGCTAGAGCAATTAAAAAGTTAACATTGAGGCAGGGAGTGAAAGTATGATGTTGCCCAACACAGGCCGCTTGCACTGTATTCCTGTTCATATGCAAGCAGTGAAGAGTGGTCACTGGGTTAAACCAGAATGAAAAGGCTTGGAAGAAGAGGAAAACAGGGTGGAGTCTTCTTTCACACACAGTACATTACATATTGCTGTACGTAGGCCTCATTGGGAGCAGGTGCCTGTTATAAGTTGCCCCCTTAATTAATTTTCAGAGAGCATTGCATTAATAATAGAAAGGAATTTATTGAGTAAGCAACAGCAAGCAAAACAGCACTGGGCGGCCGGGGAGTCTCGGCTCCGCCAGCGGCGCGCACCTCACCCCCGCCAGGCTCCCTTTTTATATCTTGGTAATTCCGGGATTACGCAGCACATCCTGGTATATTCTGCGACTGCGCGCACTGTTGCTAGGGGGTCGTCTCTGTCCCTCTGGTGGTCGTGAAGATGAAGGCCGTAGTCTTCCTCGGCGTTGTGGTTCAACTTCTTTTTTTATTTCGTCATGTTGGCCCAGCGTGAGACAGGAAGGCAGGATGTTGATACACTAGTTGAGCAACTTATCAGGAGATGGTTCCACGAGCTTTGCAGCAGGGTCTTTGAAGAAAAGAGGCAACTGAGATGCAGAAGGAGAGAAGGGGAGGGGGTTCTCTTTTTTGTTACATTAAGCAAAAGAATTTTCATAGTGTCTAGCCAAGTATGATACAGCTCCTTACTTCAGCAGGGAGCTTTTGCAACTCCCGCTCCTCAAACGGAACTCCTTGTTTTTATAATACAAAAGGCAATGAACAAGCATTTATTGTGTATTACAAGTGGTATAAAAGGGCCCTGATTTTTACCCAGAAGGAAGCTCCCAGAAGGGCTGGGGATGGAAGGGACCTCTGGAGGTCATCTGCTCCAACCCCCTGCTGAAGCAGGGCCACCTAGAGCTGTACGGCCGCTGGGCACTGCTGACAAGAGCCTGGCTCCGTCTTCTTTGCATTCTCCCTTTGGGGATGTCTAGACACTGCTACGATCCCGCCGAGCCTTCTCTCCTCCAGGATGAATGCACGGTGACGCACAATGCAATTGCTCGCTGCCCACTGAGTGATGATGCCCAGACAGACCCCACGCGGTGGCAGCCACACTCTGACCAACCTGCTCAGTCCCAGTCTTCAGCACGACCCCGTAGGGTATGGGACATGGCTCTGGCCAGTTTGGGCCAGCTGTCCTGGCTGCGTCCCCTCCCAGCTCCTGGTGCACCCGCAGCCTCCTGGCTGGCAGGGCGGTGTGGGCAGCTGGAACGGCTTTGGCGCTGCGACAACTAAAAGGTTGGTGTGTTGTCAGCATCACTCTCTTCTGAAATCCAGAACCCAGCTCCGTAGCAGCTACTGGGAAGACAACAAACTCTGTCCCAGCTGAAACCAGGACAGCCTCGTGCACCTCCCAGTGTTCTTCTACCATCTCCTCAAAAGCATCCCGGAGTGCACATTTTACAGAATCCCGCTTCTGACAACAACAAAGTTCATGCCGTGACCTTCCAAAGGGTTGAGCCCTTCAGGGATGCCCGCCTGCCTGCGGGTGTGGAGAGACGGCAAGTGGGAGTTGGTAGGGTGCTGCGATACACGGAGGCTTTCTTTGCTGAAAAGTTCTCGTTATCACACATGGCCACAAACCACCACTGGGCAATATTCTGTGATTCAAGGCAAGCTTGGAGGGAGGTGTCAGGCTAATTAAGAAAAGCCATCTTGGAAGAGACCAAACCCAGGAGTGGGCCCGAGGGTGGGCACCAAGGAGTCAAGAACAAAGCGTCACTGCAAAGACGTGAGGCTCCCATCAGAGTTCAGAGTCAGCCGGGAATCCCCAGCACAGGTTCACTGGATTTGGGATGTCATGTAGGCAAGAACAATTTGTGCAGCACAAGAAGTTCTGAGGGGGAGAGGCGCTCCATTTAGGGTCGACAAGGAGTCCTTTTTCTATTAAGAGAGACAGAAGAGAGCAGAGGACACCACCTCCTTAGAGCAGCCAAAAGCTGCTGCTAATTTCTGTGTTTCACCTGAGACGAGCGATAGACACCGATGCTTCCTAGTCTCTGGGAATGGCACCCTTCCCAGAGCCGTTCCTCCTTCTCAGACAGCCCATTGCTCTTGTAGTTCCCTGCTTTTGCCCTTGGTGGTGGCACCTGGAGACAGCCTCTGGTTCTTAGGCTGCACTTGCAGGAGGCCAGCAGCACCTTCCAGGGATGCTGCAGGTTGCCAGGCCCGGTTCCGCAGCTGGCAGGCATTCTCTGCTGCCAGGCTTTTAGGAGACTTTTGCTGTCAGCCTTTTTTCCACTCGGGCTACGTCACCATGTGTCTGCTCCCGTTCCCAACACCTTCCCACTCCCATGTTGACTTCCCATCCCCCAAATGACTTCTCACCCCCAAGTCTCACTCACGGACCCGCCACCCACAGCCATTCCCCATCAGGAGCAGACATCCCCAAACCAATTTGTATTGCGGGCAGCAGGAGAGGGCTGTGTTCAGCCCCCCCCTAACCCCCCCAGTAAAACCGATGCAGGAAGAAGTGCAGGCAGAGGCTTTGCAGGGTGGAAGAGTGGTAATTTATTCTTCCTGAGGGAATCGTGGCTGCCACCCCCAGCCCGTCCCCAGGTGAGGCCCGGCCGCCTGCTCAGGCGGGGGGCCCGGCCTGCCGGCCCGCATGGTCCCCGTGTCCCGGCTCCTCCTGCCGCACCCTGTGCAGCCAGGATGTGTCCCCGACGTCGGCGTCCTGCGGGGAGCGTGGCAGTCTGCGCCCGACCTGCCCCGCGTGCCAGGAGAAGCTTCTTTCAAGTCTGCGCTCCGTGGAGGGGCTGCGCGCCCTGCGCCGGGGCGAGACGCTGCGGGAGCGGTAGATGGAGGGGCTCCTCTGCCCCTGCCCCCGCTGCTGCTGCTGCCGCCGCCCCAGCCGCGCGTTCCGCTGGAATCTTCCGCGGGGTCTTCGGGCCAGGCGCACGACTGCTACGATGGGCCCGCGGCACATCGGGCAGGTGTTTCTTGCCTCCGCCCAGACGTGGATGCACTCCAGGCAAAAGGAGTGCCTGCAGGGGTCCACGCGAGCTGCGCTGGACAGCGGGCCCAGGCAGATGGGGCACATCTCGTCCCCGGGGGCCTCCTCGGGCTGCTCCTGCCGCCGGCTCATGGTTCCTGCAGCTTCCGCGACGTGGAACCGGTCGTCCTGTGGGGGAGGCTGCCCTGGTGCTGGGCGCTCAGCAGCAGCCCAGGGTCTTCAGCACCGCGATGTCTCCTGGGTCGCCGGCAGGACCTCAACGCCTCGCGTGCCACCAGGAGGACTACTGCAGAGAGAAGCAGGAAGAAAACGTTGTATCAGCAAGCAGACGTTAGCTTTCTAGGTTCTACCAAGTTGTCTAGAGTGCTGTAGCTGTCAGCAGCCTGTGCATGGATTGCAAACACAGACTAGGCTTAGGCCAGATGAGGTACATGGATGTCTATAGGTGTGAGAGCATTACCGAAGGCCCTTGATGGCTCGCGTGCAACAACAATGGCTTCGCGTATGCCTATAGCACTAGCTCCGCCCGTCTCTCTCTCTTTCCAGCCGTGGAGACTCGAGCTCTCGCCTACCACCAGCCGGACTGGCCGCAGGCGCCCCGCGCAGGGCATTTATAGGCAGCCCCCTTCTGTGAGGCCAGAGGTGACATCAGCAGGGTCTGGGGTGCCCCTGAGGGCAGCACTGACAGAGGTCTCCTTAGAGTTGTGAGACTTGAGATGGCTGCTCCACACTGACAGGAGCCCAGCGGAGAGCGGTATCAGGCTAATTAAGAAAAGCCATCTTGGAAGAGGTAGAATCCAGGACTGGGCCAAGGAGTGGGCACTGAGGTATCAAGAATAAAGTGTCACTTGAAATACCTGAGACTCCCATCAAGTCAGTGCTGCCATCAGGGGTACCCTGAAACCTTTGTGATGTCACCTGTGGCCTCACAGAAGGGGGCTGCCTATAAATGCCCTGCACGGGGCGCCTGCGGCCAGTCCGGCTGGTGGTAGGCGAGAGCTCGAGTCTTCACGGCTGGAAGGAGAGAGAGAGGCGGAGCTAGTGCTATAGGCATACGCGAAGCCATTGTTGTTGCACGCAAGCCATCAAGGGCCTTCGGTAATGCTCTCACACCTATAGACATCCATGTACCTCATCTGGCCTAAGCCTAGTCTGTGTTTGCAATCCATGCACAGGCTGCTGACAGCTACAGCACTCTAGACAACTTGGTAGAACCTAGAAAGCTAACGTCTGCTTGCTGATACAACGTTTTCTTCCTGCTTCTCTCTGCAGTAGTCCTCCTGGTGGCACGCGAGGCGTTGAGGTCCTGCCGGCGACCCAGGAGACATCGCGGTGCTGAAGACCCTGGGCTGCTGCTGAGCGCCCAGCACCAGGGCAGCCTCCCCCACAGGACGACCGGTTCCACGTCGCGGAAGCTGCAGGAACCATGAGCCGGCGGCAGGAGCAGCCCGAGGAGGCCCCCGGGGACGAGATGTGCCCCATCTGCCTGGGCCCGCTGTCCAGCGCAGCTCGCGTGGACCCCTGCAGGCACTCCTTTTGCCTGGAGTGCATCCACGTCTGGGCGGAGGCAAGAAACCACCTGCCCGATGTGCCGCGGGCCCATCGTAGCAGTCGTGCGCCTGGCCCGAAGACCCCGCGGAAGATTCCAGCGGAACGCGCGGCTGGGGCGGCGGCAGCAGCAGCAGCGGGGGCAGGGGCAGAGGAGCCCCTCCATCTACCGCTCCCGCAGCGTCTCGCCCCGGCGCAGGGCGCGCAGCCCCTCCACGGAGCGCAGACTTGAAAGAAGCTTCTCCTGGCACGCGGGGCAGGTCGGGCGCAGACTGCCACGCTCCCCGCAGGACGCCGACGTCGGGGACACATCCTGGCTGCACAGGGTGCGGCAGGAGGAGCCGGGACACGGGGACCATGCGGGCCGGCAGGCCGGGCCCCCCGCCTGAGCAGGCGGCCGGGCCTCACCTGGGGACGGGCTGGGGGTGGCAGCCACGATTCCCCCAGGAAGAATAAATTACCACTCTTCCACCCTGCAAAGCCTCTGCCTGCACTTCTTCCCGCATCGCTCAGCAGGAGGGGGGTTGGGGGGGGGAAGGGGGCTGGACACAGCCCTCCCCTGCTGTCCCCGCCATGAATTGGTTTGGGGATGTCTGCTCCTGATGGGGAATGGCTGTGGGTGGCGGGTCTGCGAGTGAGACTTGGGGGTGAGAAGTCATTTGGGGGATGGGAAGTCAACATGGGAATGGGAAGGTGTCGGGGACAGGAGCAGCCCAAAAGTTTAAATTGCTCGGTTGTTGTGTCGGCCTCACGTGATAAGAAGATTCAGCTCTATGCACAAAATCCAGGCTGAAGAAGGAACATGGTGCCCAAAGTAGAACTTACTTAAGTTAGCTGAGTTTTTCAAAGACTGAAAGTGCTGTAGCAGTTAAACAATGACTGAGTATGCGCAAAACAGAAAGGAGAGAAGTATGAGATGAAGAAGACGATGAGCCTTCATCAGAAAGCCCCAAAGTGCAACCACCAGAGGTTACCTGACCTGCAAGAGCAGGAGGGACGACATGATAATTAGTTCTGAGAAACCATTAGCATAAATCCTGCCTTTTCTTGTGAACTGCATAAATATGGATATCCCCGTACCATAAATAAGTACTCCTTGTCTTGCTTAGCTGTACGTGTTGGGTGGAATTATCCCCCACATACCCAGTGTTGTTCATAAAGAATACCTACTTCCTAATTCTCCAGAAGGAGTCTTGGAAAGTGACACCGCTTTTTGCGTTCCACCATTGATGAGGACACATCAAGAAACTGAGGAACAACTTTCCACCTGGGAAGGTGGAAATTGGCCAGGGACAGTGGGAATAGGCATGAGAAACCTAGGATTGTTTAGAGAAAATCAGGAGCACCGCAACCTCTTGGCTGTCTCAGGTGGAAGATAGAATTGAGCAGTACCTCACTTGTTACGTGGTGGCATCCTACGCCATCTTCTGTGTCAGTGGTGTTATAAGTTGCCCCCTTAATTAATTTTCAGAGAGCATTGCATTAATAATAGAAAGGAATTTATTGAGTAAGCAACAGCAAGCAAAACAGCACTGGGCGGCCGGGGAGTCTCGGCTCCGCCAGCGGCGCGCACCTCACCCCCGCCAGGCTCCCTTTTTATATCTTGGTAATTCCGGGATTACGCAGCACATCCTGGTATATTCTGCGACTGCGCGCACTGTTGCTAGGGGGTCGTCTCTGTCCCTCTGGTGGTCGTGAAGATGAAGGCCGTAGTCTTCCTCGGCGTTGTGGTTCAACTTCTTTTTTTATTTCGTCATGTTGGCCCAGCGTGAGACAGGAAGGCAGGATGTTGATACACTAGTTGAGCAACTTATCAGGAGATGGTTCCACGAGCTTTGCAGCAGGGTCTTTGAAGAAAAGAGGCAACTGAGATGCAGAAGGAGAGAAGGGGAGGGGGTTCTCTTTTTTGTTACATTAAGCAAAAGAATTTTCATAGTGTCTAGCCAAGTATGATACAGCTCCTTACTTCAGCAGGGAGCTTTTGCAACTCCCGCTCCTCAAACGGAACTCCTTGTTTTTATAATACAAAAGGCAATGAACAAGCATTTATTGTGTATTACAAGTGGTATAAAAGGGCCCTGATTTTTACCCAGAAGGAAGCTCCCAGAAGGGCTGGGGATGGAAGGGACCTCTGGAGGTCATCTGCTCCAACCCCCTGCTGAAGCAGGGCCACCTAGAGCTGTACGGCCGCTGGGCACTGCTGACAAGAGCCTGGCTCCGTCTTCTTTGCATTCTCCCTTTGGGGATGTCTAGACACTGCTACGATCCCGCCGAGCCTTCTCTCCTCCAGGATGAATGCACGGTGACGCACAATGCAATTGCTCGCTGCCCACTGAGTGATGATGCCCAGACAGACCCCACGCGGTGGCAGCCACACTCTGACCAACCTGCTCAGTCCCAGTCTTCAGCACGACCCCGTAGGGTATGGGACATGGCTCTGGCCAGTTTGGGCCAGCTGTCCTGGCTACGTCCCCTCCCAGCTCCTGGTGCACCCGCAGCCTCCTGGCTGGCAGGGCGGTGTGGGCAGCTGGAACGGCTTTGGCGCTGCGACAACTAAAAGGTTGGTGTGTTGTCAGCATCACTCTCTTCTGAAATCCAGAACCCAGCTCCGTAGCAGCTACTGGGAAGACAACAAACTCTGTCCCAGCTGAAACCAGGACAGCCTCGTGCACCTCCCAGTGTTCTTCTACCATCTCCTCAAAAGCATCCCGGAGTGCACATTTTACAGAATCCCGCTTCTGACAACAACAAAGTTCATGCCGTGACCTTCCAAAGGGTTGAGCCCTTCAGGGATGCCCGCCTGCCTGCGGGTGTGGAGAGACGGCAAGTGGGAGTTGGTAGGGTGCTGCGATACACGGAGGCTTTCTTTGCTGAAAAGTTCTCGTTATCACACATGGCCACAAACCACCACTGGGCAATATTCTGTGATTCAAGGCAAGCTTGGAGGGAGGTGTCAGGCTAATTAAGAAAAGCCATCTTGGAAGAGACCAAACCCAGGAGTGGGCCCGAGGGTGGGCACCAAGGAGTCAAGAACAAAGCGTCACTGCAAAGACGTGAGGCTCCCATCAGAGTTCAGAGTCAGTCGGGAATCCCCAGCACAGGTTCACTGGATTTGGGATGTCATGTAGGCAAGAACAATTTGTGCAGCACAAGAAGTTCTGAGGGGGAGAGGCGCTCCATTTAGGGTCGACAAGGAGTCCTTTTTCTATTAAGAGAGACAGAAGAGAGCAGAGGACACCACCTCCTTAGAGCAGCCAAAAGCTGCTGCTAATTTCTGTGTTTCACCTGAGACGAGCGATAGACACCGATGCTTCCTAGTCTCTGGGAATGGCACCCTTCCCAGAGCCGTTCCTCCTTCTCAGACAGCCCATTGCTCTTGTAGTTCCCTGCTTTTGCCCTTGGTGGTGGCACCTGGAGACAGCCTCTGGTTCTTAGGCTGCACTTGCAGGAGGCCAGCAGCGCCTTCCAGGGATGCTGCAGGTTGCCAGGCCCGGTTCCGCAGCTGGCAGGCATTCTCTGCTGCCAGGCTTTTAGGAGACTTTTGCTGTCAGCCTTTTTTCCACTCGGGCTATGTCACCATGTGTCTGCTCCCGTTCCCAACACCTTCCCACTCCCATGTTGACTTCCCATCCCCCAAATGACTTCTCACCCCCAAGTCTCACTCGCGGACCCGCCACCCACAGCCATTCCCCATCAGGAGCAGACATCCCCAAACCAATTTGTATTGCGGGCAGCAGGAGAGGGCTGTGTTCAGCCCCCCCCTAACCCCCCCAGTAAAACCGATGCAGGAAGAAGTGCAGGCAGAGGCTTTGCAGGGTGGAAGAGTGGTAATTTATTCTTCCTGAGGGAATCGTGGCTGCCACCCCCAGCCCGTCCCCAGGTGAGGCCCGGCCGCCTGCTCAGGCGGGGGGCCCGGCCTGCCGGCCCGCATGGTCCCCGTGTCCCGGCTCCTCCTGCCGCACCCTGTGCAGCCAGGATGTGTCCCCGACGTCGGCGTCCTGCGGGGAGCGTGGCAGTCTGCGCCCGACCTGCCCCGCGTGCCAGGAGAAGCTTCTTTCAAGTCTGCGCTCCGTGGAGGGGCTGCGCGCCCTGCGCCGGGGCGAGACGCTGCGGGAGCGGTAGATGGAGGGGCTCCTCTGCCCCTGCCCCCGCTGCTGCTGCTGCCGCCGCCCCAGCCGCGCGTTCCGCTGGAATCTTCCGCGGGGTCTTCGGGCCAGGCGCACGACTGCTACGATGGGCCCGCGGCACATCGGGCAGGTGTTTCTTGCCTCCGCCCAGACGTGGATGCACTCCAGGCAAAAGGAGTGCCTGCAGGGGTCCACGCGAGCTGCGCTGGACAGCGGGCCCAGGCAGATGGGGCACATCTCGTCCCCGGGGGCCTCCTCGGGCTGCTCCTGCCGCCGGCTCATGGTTCCTGCAGCTTCCGCGACGTGGAACCGGTCGTCCTGTGGGGGAGGCTGCCCTGGTGCTGGGCGCTCAGCAGCAGCCCAGGGTCTTCAGCACCGCGATGTCTCCTGGGTCGCCGGCAGGACCTCAACACCTCGCGTGCCACCAGGAGGACTACTGCAGAGAGAAGCAGGAAGAAAACGTTGTATCAGCAAGCAGACGTTAGCTTTCTAGGTTCTACCAAGTTGTCTAGAGTGCTGTAGCTGTCAGCAGCCTGTGCATGGATTGCAAACACAGACTAGGCTTAGGCCAGATGAGGTACATGGATGTCTATAGGTGTGAGAGCATTACCGAAGGCCCTTGATGGCTCGCGTGCAACAACAATGGCTTCGCGTATGCCTATAGCACTAGCTCCGCCCGTCTCTCTCTCTTTCCAGCCGTGGAGACTCGAGCTCTCGCCTACCACCAGCCGGACTGGCCGCAGGCGCCCCGCGCAGGGCATTTATAGGCAGCCCCCTTCTGTGAGGCCAGAGGTGACATCAGCAGGGTCTGGGGTGCCCCTGAGGGCAGCACTGACAGAGGTCTCCTTAGAGTTGTGAGACTTGAGATGGCTGCTCCACACTGACAGGAGCCCAGCGGAGAGCGGTATCAGGCTAATTAAGAAAAGCCATCTTGGAAGAGGTAGAATCCAGGACTGGGCCAAGGAGTGGGCACTGAGGTATCAAGAATAAAGTGTCACTTGAAATACCTGAGACTCCCATCAAGTCAGTGCTGCCATCAGGGGTACCCTGAAACCTTTGTGATGTCACCTGTGGCCTCACAGAAGGGGGCTGCCTATAAATGCCCTGCACGGGGCGCCTGCGGCCAGTCCGGCTGGTGGTAGGCGAGAGCTCGAGTCTTCACGGCTGGAAGGAGAGAGAGAGGCGGAGCTAGTGCTATAGGCATACGCGAAGCCATTGTTGTTGCACGCAAGCCATCAAGGGCCTTCGGTAATGCTCTCACACCTATAGACATCCATGTACCTCATCTGGCCTAAGCCTAGTCTGTGTTTGCAATCCATGCACAGGCTGCTGACAGCTACAGCACTCTAGACAACTTGGTAGAACCTAGAAAGCTAACGTCTGCTTGCTGATACAACGTTTTCTTCCTGCTTCTCTCTGCAGTAGTCCTCCTGGTGGCACGCGAGGCGTTGAGGTCCTGCCGGCGACCCAGGAGACATCGCGGTGCTGAAGACCCTGGGCTGCTGCTGAGCGCCCAGCACCAGGGCAGCCTCCCCCACAGGACGACCGGTTCCACGTCGCGGAAGCTGCAGGAACCATGAGCCGGCGGCAGGAGCAGCCCGAGGAGGCCCCCGGGGACGAGATGTGCCCCATCTGCCTGGGCCCGCTGTCCAGCGCAGCTCGCGTGGACCCCTGCAGGCACTCCTTTTGCCTGGAGTGCATCCACGTCTGGGCGGAGGCAAGAAACACCTGCCCGATGTGCCGCGGGCCCATCGTAGCAGTCGTGCGCCTGGCCCGAAGACCCCGCGGAAGATTCCAGCGGAACGCGCGGCTGGGGCGGCGGCAGCAGCAGCAGCGGGGGCAGGGGCAGAGGAGCCCCTCCATCTACCGCTCCCGCAGCGTCTCGCCCCGGCGCAGGGCGCGCAGCCCCTCCACGGAGCGCAGACTTGAAAGAAGCTTCTCCTGGCACGCGGGGCAGGTCGGGCGCAGACTGCCACGCTCCCCGCAGGACGCCGACGTCGGGGACACATCCTGGCTGCACAGGGTGCGGCAGGAGGAGCCGGGACACGGGGACCATGCGGGCCGGCAGGCCGGGCCCCCCGCCTGAGCAGGCGGCCGGGCCTCACCTGGGGACGGGCTGGGGGTGGCAGCCACGATTCCCCCAGGAAGAATAAATTACCACTCTTCCACCCTGCAAAGCCTCTGCCTGCACTTCTTCCCGCATCGCTCAGCAGGAGGGGGGTTGGGGGGGGGGAAGGGGGCTGGACACAGCCCTCCCCTGCTGTCCCCGCCATGAATTGGTTTGGGGATGTCTGCTCCTGATGGGGAATGGCTGTGGGTGGCGGGTCTGCGAGTGAGACTTGGGGGTGAGAAGTCATTTGGGGGATGGGAAGTCAACATGGGAATGGGAAGGTGTCGGGGACAGGAGCAGCCCAAAAGTTTAAATTGCTCGGTTGTTGTGTCGGCCTCACGTGATAAGAAGATTCAGCTCTATGCACAAAATCCAGGCTGAAGAAGGAACATGGTGCCCAAAGTAGAACTTACTTAAGTTAGCTGAGTTTTTCAAAGACTGAAAGTGCTGTAGCAGTTAAACAATGACTGAGTATGCGCAAAACAGAAAGGAGAGAAGTATGAGATGAAGAAGACGATGAGCCTTCATCAGAAAGCCCCAAAGTGCAACCACCAGAGGTTACCTGACCTGCAAGAGCAGGAGGGACGACATGATAATTAGTTCTGAGAAACCATTAGCATAAATCCTGCCTTTTCTTGTGAACTGCATAAATATGGATATCCCCGTACCATAAATAAGTACTCCTTGTCTTGCTTAGCTGTACGTGTTGGGTGGAATTATCCCCCACATACCCAGTGTTGTTCATAAAGAATACCTACTTCCTAATTCTCCAGAAGGAGTCTTGGAAAGTGACACCGCTTTTTGCGTTCCACCATTGATGAGGACACATCAAGAAACTGAGGAACAACTTTCCACCTGGGAAGGTGGAAATTGGCCAGGGACAGTGGGAATAGGCATGAGAAACCTAGGATTGTTTAGAGAAAATCAGGAGCACCGCAACCTCTTGGCTGTCTCAGGTGGAAGATAGAATTGAGCAGTACCTCACTTGTTACGTGGTGGCATCCTACGCCATCTTCTGTGTCAGTGGTGTTATAAGTTGCCCCCTTAATTAATTTTCAGAGAGCATTGCATTAATAATAGAAAGGAATTTATTGAGTAAGCAACAGCAAGCAAAACAGCACTGGGCGGCCGGGGAGTCTCGGCTCCGCCAGCGGCGCGCACCTCACCCCCGCCAGGCTCCCTTTTTATATCTTGGTAATTCCGGGATTACGCAGCACATCCTGGTATATTCTGCGACTGCGCGCACTGTTGCTAGGGGGTCGTCTCTGTCCCTCTGGTGGTCGTGAAGATGAAGGCCGTAGTCTTCCTCGGCGTTGTGGTTCAACTTCTTTTTTTATTTCGTCATGTTGGCCCAGCGTGAGACAGGAAGGCAGGATGTTGATACACTAGTTGAGCAACTTATCAGGAGATGGTTCCACGAGCTTTGCAGCAGGGTCTTTGAAGAAAAGAGGCAACTGAGATGCAGAAGGAGAGAAGGGGAGGGGGTTCTCTTTTTTGTTACATTAAGCAAAAGAATTTTCATAGTGTCTAGCCAAGTATGATACAGCTCCTTACTTCAGCAGGGAGCTTTTGCAACTCCCGCTCCTCAAACGGAACTCCTTGTTTTTATAATACAAAAGGCAATGAACAAGCATTTATTGTGTATTACAAGTGGTATAAAAGGGCCCTGATTTTTACCCAGAAGGAAGCTCCCAGAAGGGCTGGGGATGGAAGGGACCTCTGGAGGTCATCTGCTCCAACCCCCTGCTGAAGCAGGGCCACCTAGAGCTGTACGGCCGCTGGGCACTGCTGACAAGAGCCTGGCTCCGTCTTCTTTGCATTCTCCCTTTGGGGATGTCTAGACACTGCTACGATCCCGCCGAGCCTTCTCTCCTCCAGGATGAATGCACGGTGACGCACAATGCAATTGCTCGCTGCCCACTGAGTGATGATGCCCAGACAGACCCCACGCGGTGGCAGCCACACTCTGACCAACCTGCTCAGTCCCAGTCTTCAGCACGACCCCGTAGGGTATGGGACATGGCTCTGGCCAGTTTGGGCCAGCTGTCCTGGCTGCGTCCCCTCCCAGCTCCTGGTGCACCCGCAGCCTCCTGGCTGGCAGGGCGGTGTGGGCAGCTGGAACGGCTTTGGCGCTGCGACAACTAAAAGGTTGGTGTGTTGTCAGCATCACTCTCTTCTGAAATCCAGAACCCAGCTCCGTAGCAGCTACTGGGAAGACAACAAACTCTGTCCCAGCTGAAACCAGGACAGCCTCGTGCACCTCCCAGTGTTCTTCTACCATCTCCTCAAAAGCATCCCGGAGTGCACATTTTACAGAATCCCGCTTCTGACAACAACAAAGTTCATGCCGTGACCTTCCAAAGGGTTGAGCCCTTCAGGGATGCCCGCCTGCCTGCGGGTGTGGAGAGACGGCAAGTGGGAGTTGGTAGGGTGCTGCGATACACGGAGGCTTTCTTTGCTGAAAAGTTCTCGTTATCACACATGGCCACAAACCACCACTGGGCAATATTCTGTGATTCAAGGCAAGCTTGGAGGGAGGTGTCAGGCTAATTAAGAAAAGCCATCTTGGAAGAGACCAAACCCAGGAGTGGGCCCGAGGGTGGGCACCAAGGAGTCAAGAACAAAGCGTCACTGCAAAGACGTGAGGCTCCCATCAGAGTTCAGAGTCAGCCGGGAATCCCCAGCACAGGTTCACTGGATTTGGGATGTCATGTAGGCAAGAACAATTTGTGCAGCACAAGAAGTTCTGAGGGGGAGAGGCGCTCCATTTAGGGTCGACAAGGAGTCCTTTTTCTATTAAGAGAGACAGAAGAGAGCAGAGGACACCACCTCCTTAGAGCAGCCAAAAGCTGCTGCTAATTTCTGTGTTTCACCTGAGACGAGCGATAGACACCGATGCTTCCTAGTCTCTGGGAATGGCACCCTTCCCAGAGCCGTTCCTCCTTCTCAGACAGCCCATTGCTCTTGTAGTTCCCTGCTTTTGCCCTTGGTGGTGGCACCTGGAGACAGCCTCTGGTTCTTAGGCTGCACTTGCAGGAGGCCAGCAGCACCTTCCAGGGATGCTGCAGGTTGCCAGGCCCGGTTCCGCAGCTGGCAGGCATTCTCTGCTGCCAGGCTTTTAGGAGACTTTTGCTGTCAGCCTTTTTTCCACTCGGGCTACGTCACCATGTGTCTGCTCCCGTTCCCAACACCTTCCCACTCCCATGTTGACTTCCCATCCCCCAAATGACTTCTCACCCCCAAGTCTCACTCGCGGACCCGCCACCCACAGCCATTCCCCATCAGGAGCAGACATCCCCAAACCAATTTGTATTGCGGGCAGCAGGAGAGGGCTGTGTTCAGCCCCCCCCTAACCCCCCCAGTAAAACCGATGCAGGAAGAAGTGCAGGCAGAGGCTTTGCAGGGTGGAAGAGTGGTAATTTATTCTTCCTGAGGGAATCGTGGCTGCCACCCCCAGCCCGTCCCCAGGTGAGGCCCGGCCGCCTGCTCAGGCGGGGGGCCCGGCCTGCCGGCCCGCATGGTCCCCGTGTCCCGGCTCCTCCTGCCGCACCCTGTGCAGCCAGGATGTGTCCCCGACGTCGGCGTCCTGCGGGGAGCGTGGCAGTCTGCGCCCGACCTGCCCCGCGTGCCAGGAGAAGCTTCTTTCAAGTCTGCGCTCCGTGGAGGGGCTGCGCGCCCTGCGCCGGGGCGAGACGCTGCGGGAGCGGTAGATGGAGGGGCTCCTCTGCCCCTGCCCCCGCTGCTGCTGCTGCCGCCGCCCCAGCCGCGCGTTCCGCTGGAATCTTCCGCGGGGTCTTCGGGCCAGGCGCACGACTGCTACGATGGGCCCGCGGCACATCGGGCAGGTGTTTCTTGCCTCCGCCCAGACGTGGATGCACTCCAGGCAAAAGGAGTGCCTGCAGGGGTCCACGCGAGCTGCGCTGGACAGCGGGCCCAGGCAGATGGGGCACATCTCGTCCCCGGGGGCCTCCTCGGGCTGCTCCTGCCGCCGGCTCATGGTTCCTGCAGCTTCCGCGACGTGGAACCGGTCGTCCTGTGGGGGAGGCTGCCCTGGTGCTGGGCGCTCAGCAGCAGCCCAGGGTCTTCAGCACCGCGATGTCTCCTGGGTCGCCGGCAGGACCTCAACACCTCGCGTGCCACCAGGAGGACTACTGCAGAGAGAAGCAGGAAGAAAACGTTGTATCAGCAAGCAGACGTTAGCTTTCTAGGTTCTACCAAGTTGTCTAGAGTGCTGTAGCTGTCAGCAGCCTGTGCATGGATTGCAAACACAGACTAGGCTTAGGCCAGATGAGGTACATGGATGTCTATAGGTGTGAGAGCATTACCGAAGGCCCTTGATGGCTCGCGTGCAACAACAATGGCTTCGCGTATGCCTATAGCACTAGCTCCGCCCGTCTCTCTCTCTTTCCAGCCGTGGAGACTCGAGCTCTCGCCTACCACCAGCCGGACTGGCCGCAGGCGCCCCGCGCAGGGCATTTATAGGCAGCCCCCTTCTGTGAGGCCAGAGGTGACATCAGCAGGGTCTGGGGTGCCCCTGAGGGCAGCACTGACAGAGGTCTCCTTAGAGTTGTGAGACTTGAGATGGCTGCTCCACACTGACAGGAGCCCAGCGGAGAGCGGTATCAGGCTAATTAAGAAAAGCCATCTTGGAAGAGGTAGAATCCAGGACTGGGCCAAGGAGTGGGCACTGAGGTATCAAGAATAAAGTGTCACTTGAAATACCTGAGACTCCCATCAAGTCAGTGCTGCCATCAGGGGTACCCTGAAACCTTTGTGATGTCACCTGTGGCCTCACAGAAGGGGGCTGCCTATAAATGCCCTGCACGGGGCGCCTGCGGCCAGTCCGGCTGGTGGTAGGCGAGAGCTCGAGTCTTCACGGCTGGAAGGAGAGAGAGAGGCGGAGCTAGTGCTATAGGCATACGCGAAGCCATTGTTGTTGCACGCAAGCCATCAAGGGCCTTCGGTAATGCTCTCACACCTATAGACATCCATGTACCTCATCTGGCCTAAGCCTAGTCTGTGTTTGCAATCCATGCACAGGCTGCTGACAGCTACAGCACTCTAGACAACTTGGTAGAACCTAGAAAGCTAACGTCTGCTTGCTGATACAACGTTTTCTTCCTGCTTCTCTCTGCAGTAGTCCTCCTGGTGGCACGCGAGGCGTTGAGGTCCTGCCGGCGACCCAGGAGACATCGCGGTGCTGAAGACCCTGGGCTGCTGCTGAGCGCCCAGCACCAGGGCAGCCTCCCCCACAGGACGACCGGTTCCACGTCGCGGAAGCTGCAGGAACCATGAGCCGGCGGCAGGAGCAGCCCGAGGAGGCCCCCGGGGACGAGATGTGCCCCATCTGCCTGGGCCTGCTGTCCAGCGCAGCTCGCGTGGACCCCTGCAGGCACTCCTTTTGCCTGGAGTGCATCCACGTCTGGGCGGAGGCAAGAAACACCTGCCCGATGTGCCGCGGGCCCATCGTAGCAGTCGTGCGCCTGGCCCGAAGACCCCGCGGAAGATTCCAGCGGAACGCGCGGCTGGGGCGGCGGCAGCAGCAGCAGCGGGGGCAGGGGCAGAGGAGCCCCTCCATCTACCGCTCCCGCAGCGTCTCGCCCCGGCGCAGGGCGCGCAGCCCCTCCACGGAGCGCAGACTTGAAAGAAGCTTCTCCTGGCACGCGGGGCAGGTCGGGCGCAGACTGCCACGCTCCCCGCAGGACGCCGACGTCGGGGACACATCCTGGCTGCACAGGGTGCGGCAGGAGGAGCCGGGACACGGGGACCATGCGGGCCGGCAGGCCGGGCCCCCCGCCTGAGCAGGCGGCCGGGCCTCACCTGGGGACGGGCTGGGGGTGGCAGCCACGATTCCCCCAGGAAGAATAAATTACCACTCTTCCACCCTGCAAAGCCTCTGCCTGCACTTCTTCCCGCATCGCTCAGCAGGAGGGGGGTTGGGGGAGGGGAAGGGGGCTGGACACAGCCCTCCCCTGCTGTCCCCGCCATGAATTGGTTTGGGGATGTCTGCTCCTGATGGGGAATGGCTGTGGGTGGCGGGTCTGCGAGTGAGACTTGGGGGTGAGAAGTCATTTGGGGGATGGGAAGTCAACATGGGAATGGGAAGGTGTCGGGGACAGGAGCAGCCCAAAAGTTTAAATTGCTCGGTTGTTGTGTCGGCCTCACGTGATAAGAAGATTCAGCTCTATGCACAAAATCCAGGCTGAAGAAGGAACATGGTGCCCAGAGTAGAACTTACTTAAGTTAGCTGAGTTTTTCAAAGACTGAAAGTGCTGTAGCAGTTAAACAATGACTGAGTATGCGCAAAACAGAAAGGAGAGAAGTATGAGATGAAGAAGACGATGAGCCTTCATCAGAAAGCCCCAAAGTGCAACCACCAGAGGTTACCTGACCTGCAAGAGCAGGAGGGACGACATGATAATTAGTTCTGAGAAACCATTAGCATAAATCCTGCCTTTTCTTGTGAACTGCATAAATATGGATATCCCCGTACCATAAATAAGTACTCCTTGTCTTGCTTAGCTGTACGTGTTGGGTGGAATTATCCCCCACATACCCAGTGTTGTTCATAAAGAATACCTACTTCCTAATTCTCCAGAAGGAGTCTTGGAAAGTGACACCGCTTTTTGCGTTCCACCATTGATGAGGACACATCAAGAAACTGAGGAACAACTTTCCACCTGGGAAGGTGGAAATTGGCCAGGGACAGTGGGAATAGGCATGAGAAACCTAGGATTGTTTAGAGAAAATCAGGAGCACCGCAACCTCTTGGCTGTCTCAGGTGGAAGATAGAATTGAGCAGTACCTCACTTGTTACGTGGTGGCATCCTACGCCATCTTCTGTGTCAGTGGTGTTATAAGTTGCCCCCTTAATTAATTTTCAGAGAGCATTGCATTAATAATAGAAAGGAATTTATTGAGTAAGCAACAGCAAGCAAAACAGCACTGGGCGGCCGGGGAGTCTCGGCTCCGCCAGCGGCGCGCACCTCACCCCCGCCAGGCTCCCTTTTTATATCTTGGTAATTCCGGGATTACGCAGCACATCCTGGTATATTCTGCGACTGCGCGCACTGTTGCTAGGGGGTCGTCTCTGTCCCTCTGGTGGTCGTGAAGATGAAGGCCGTAGTCTTCCTCGGCGTTGTGGTTCAACTTCTTTTTTTATTTCGTCATGTTGGCCCAGCGTGAGACAGGAAGGCAGGATGTTGATACACTAGTTGAGCAACTTATCAGGAGATGGTTCCACGAGCTTTGCAGCAGGGTCTTTGAAGAAAAGAGGCAACTGAGATGCAGAAGGAGAGAAGGGGAGGGGGTTCTCTTTTTTGTTACATTAAGCAAAAGAATTTTCATAGTGTCTAGCCAAGTATGATACAGCTCCTTACTTCAGCAGGGAGCTTTTGCAACTCCCGCTCCTCAAACGGAACTCCTTGTTTTTATAATACAAAAGGCAATGAACAAACATTTATTGTGTATTACAAGTGGTATAAAAGGGCCCTGATTTTTACCCAGAAGGAAGCTCCCAGAAGGGCTGGGGATGGAAGGGACCTCTGGAGGTCATCTGCTCCAACCCCCTGCTGAAGCAGGGCCACCTAGAGCTGTACGGCCGCTGGGCACTGCTGACAAGAGCCTGGCTCCGTCTTCTTTGCATTCTCCCTTTGGGGATGTCTAGACACTGCTACGATCCCGCCGAGCCTTCTCTCCTCCAGGATGAATGCACGGTGACGCACAATGCAATTGCTCGCTGCCCACTGAGTGATGATGCCCAGACAGACCCCACGCGGTGGCAGCCACACTCTGACCAACCTGCTCAGTCCCAGTCTTCAGCACGACCCCGTAGGGTATGGGACATGGCTCTGGCCAGTTTGGGCCAGCTGTCCTGGCTGCGTCCCCTCCCAGCTCCTGGTGCACCCGCAGCCTCCTGGCTGGCAGGGCGGTGTGGGCAGCTGGAACGGCTTTGGCGCTGCGACAACTAAAAGGTTGGTGTGTTGTCAGCATCACTCTCTTCTGAAATCCAGAACCCAGCTCCGTAGCAGCTACTGGGAAGACAACAAACTCTGTCCCAGCTGAAACCAGGACAGCCTCGTGCACCTCCCAGTGTTCTTCTACCATCTCCTCAAAAGCATCCCGGAGTGCACATTTTACAGAATCCCGCTTCTGACAACAACAAAGTTCATGCCGTGACCTTCCAAAGGGTTGAGCCCTTCAGGGATGCCCGCCTGCCTGCGGGTGTGGAGAGACGGCAAGTGGGAGTTGGTAGGGTGCTGCGATACACGGAGGCTTTCTTTGCTGAAAAGTTCTCGTTATCACACATGGCCACAAACCACCACTGGGCAATATTCTGTGATTCAAGGCAAGCTTGGAGGGAGGTGTCAGGCTAATTAAGAAAAGCCATCTTGGAAGAGACCAAACCCAGGAGTGGGCCCGAGGGTGGGCACCAAGGAGTCAAGAACAAAGCGTCACTGCAAAGACGTGAGGCTCCCATCAGAGTTCAGAGTCAGCCGGGAATCCCCAGCACAGGTTCACTGGATTTGGGATGTCATGTAGGCAAGAACAATTTGTGCAGCACAAGAAGTTCTGAGGGGGAGAGGCGCTCCATTTAGGGTCGACAAGGAGTCCTTTTTCTATTAAGAGAGACAGAAGAGAGCAGAGGACACCACCTCCTTAGAGCAGCCAAAAGCTGCTGCTAATTTCTGTGTTTCACCTGAGACGAGCGATAGACACCGATGCTTCCTAGTCTCTGGGAATGGCACCCTTCCCAGAGCCGTTCCTCCTTCTCAGACAGCCCATTGCTCTTGTAGTTCCCTGCTTTTGCCCTTGGTGGTGGCACCTGGAGACAGCCTCTGGTTCTTAGGCTGCACTTGCAGGAGGCCAGCAGCGCCTTCCAGGGATGCTGCAGGTTGCCAGGCCCGGTTCCGCAGCTGGCAGGCATTCTCTGCTGCCAGGCTTTTAGGAGACTTTTGCTGTCAGCCTTTTTTCCACTCGGGCTACGTCACCATGTGTCTGCTCCTGTTCCCAACACCTTCCCACTCCCATGTTGACTTCCCATCCCCCAAATGACTTCTCACCCCCAAGTCTCACTCGCGGACCCGCCACCCACAGCCATTCCCCATCAGGAGCAGACATCCCCAAACCAATTTGTATTGCGGGCAGCAGGAGAGGGCTGTGTTCAGCCCCCCCCTAACCCCCCCAGTAAAACCGATGCAGGAAGAAGTGCAGGCAGAGGCTTTGCAGGGTGGAAGAGTGGTAATTTATTCTTCCTGAGGGAATCGTGGCTGCCACCCCCAGCCCGTCCCCAGGTGAGGCCCGGCCGCCTGCTCAGGCGGGGGGCCCGGCCTGCCGGCCCGCATGGTCCCCGTGTCCCGGCTCCTCCTGCCGCACCCTGTGCAGCCAGGATGTGTCCCCGACGTCGGCGTCCTGCGGGGAGCGTGGCAGTCTGCGCCCGACCTGCCCCGCGTGCCAGGAGAAGCTTCTTTCAAGTCTGCGCTCCGTGGAGGGGCTGCGCGCCCTGCGCCGGGGCGAGACGCTGCGGGAGCGGTAGATGGAGGGGCTCCTCTGCCCCTGCCCCCGCTGCTGCTGCTGCCGCCGCCCCAGCCACGCGTTCCGCTGGAATCTTCCGCGGGGTCTTCGGGCCAGGCGCACGACTGCTACGATGGGCCCGCGGCACATCGGGCAGGTGTTTCTTGCCTCCGCCCAGACGTGGATGCACTCCAGGCAAAAGGAGTGCCTGCAGGGGTCCACGCGAGCTGCGCTGGACAGCGGGCCCAGGCAGATGGGGCACATCTCGTCCCCGGGGGCCTCCTCGGGCTGCTCCTGCCGCCGGCTCATGGTTCCTGCAGCTTCCGCGACGTGGAACCGGTCGTCCTGTGGGGGAGGCTGCCCTGGTGCTGGGCGCTCAGCAGCAGCCCAGGGTCTTCAGCACCGCGATGTCTCCTGGGTCGCCGGCAGGACCTCAACACCTCGCGTGCCACCAGGAGGACTACTGCAGAGAGAAGCAGGAAGAAAACGTTGTATCAGCAAGCAGACGTTAGCTTTCTAGGTTCTACCAAGTTGTCTAGAGTGCTGTAGCTGTCAGCAGCCTGTGCATGGATTGCAAACACAGACTAGGCTTAGGCCAGATGAGGTACATGGATGTCTATAGGTGTGAGAGCATTACCGAAGGCCCTTGATGGCTCGCGTGCAACAACAATGGCTTCGCGTATGCCTATAGCACTAGCTCCGCCCGTCTCTCTCTCTTTCCAGCCGTGGAGACTCGAGCTCTCGCCTACCACCAGCCGGACTGGCCGCAGGCGCCCCGCGCAGGGCATTTATAGGCAGCCCCCTTCTGTGAGGCCAGAGGTGACATCAGCAGGGTCTGGGGTGCCCCTGAGGGCAGCACTGACAGAGGTCTCCTTAGAGTTGTGAGACTTGAGATGGCTGCTCCACACTGACAGGAGCCCAGCGGAGAGCGGTATCAGGCTAATTAAGAAAAGCCATCTTGGAAGAGGTAGAATCCAGGACTGGGCCAAGGAGTGGGCACTGAGGTATCAAGAATAAAGTGTCACTTGAAATACCTGAGACTCCCATCAAGTCAGTGCTGCCATCAGGGGTACCCTGAAACCTTTGTGATGTCACCTGTGGCCTCACAGAAGGGGGCTGCCTATAAATGCCCTGCACGGGGCGCCTGCGGCCAGTCCGGCTGGTGGTAGGCGAGAGCTCGAGTCTTCACGGCTGGAAGGAGAGAGAGAGGCGGAGCTAGTGCTATAGGCATACGCGAAGCCATTGTTGTTGCACGCAAGCCATCAAGGGCCTTCGGTAATGCTCTCACACCTATAGACATCCATGTACCTCATCTGGCCTAAGCCTAGTCTGTGTTTGCAATCCATGCACAGGCTGCTGACAGCTACAGCACTCTAGACAACTTGGTAGAACCTAGAAAGCTAACGTCTGCTTGCTGATACAACGTTTTCTTCCTGCTTCTCTCTGCAGTAGTCCTCCTGGTGGCACGCGAGGTGTTGAGGTCCTGCCGGCGACCCAGGAGACATCGCGGTGCTGAAGACCCTGGGCTGCTGCTGAGCGCCCAGCACCAGGGCAGCCTCCCCCACAGGACGACCGGTTCCACGTCGCGGAAGCTGCAGGAACCATGAGCCGGCGGCAGGAGCAGCCCGAGGAGGCCCCCGGGGACGAGATGTGCCCCATCTGCCTGGGCCCGCTGTCCAGCGCAGCTCGCGTGGACCCCTGCAGGCACTCCTTTTGCCTGGAGTGCATCCACGTCTGGGCGGAGGCAAGAAACACCTGCCCGATGTGCCGCGGGCCCATCGTAGCAGTCGTGCGCCTGGCCCGAAGACCCCGCGGAAGATTCCAGCGGAACGCGTGGCTGGGGCGGCGGCAGCAGCAGCAGCGGGGGCAGGGGCAGAGGAGCCCCTCCATCTACCGCTCCCGCAGCGTCTCGCCCCGGCGCAGGGCGCGCAGCCCCTCCACGGAGCGCAGACTTGAAAGAAGCTTCTCCTGGCACGCGGGGCAGGTCGGGCGCAGACTGCCACGCTCCCCGCAGGACGCCGACGTCGGGGACACATCCTGGCTGCACAGGGTGCGGCAGGAGGAGCCGGGACACGGGGACCATGCGGGCCGGCAGGCCGGGCCCCCCGCCTGAGCAGGCGGCCGGGCCTCACCTGGGGACGGGCTGGGGGTGGCAGCCACGATTCCCCCAGGAAGAATAAATTACCACTCTTCCACCCTGCAAAGCCTCTGCCTGCACTTCTTCCCGCATCGCTCAGCAGGAGGGGGGTTGGGGGGGGGAAGGGGGCTGGACACAGCCCTCCCCTGCTGTCCCCGCCATGAATTGGTTTGGGGATGTCTGCTCCTGATGGGGAATGGCTGTGGGTGGCGGGTCTGCGAGTGAGACTTGGGGGTGAGAAGTCATTTGGGGGATGGGAAGTCAACATGGGAATGGGAAGGTGTCGGGGACAGGAGCAGCCCAAAAGTTTAAATTGCTCGGTTGTTGTGTCGGCCTCACGTGATAAGAAGATTCAGCTCTATGCACAAAATCCAGGCTGAAGAAGGAACATGGTGCCCAGAGTAGAACTTACTTAAGTTAGCTGAGTTTTTCAAAGACTGAAAGTGCTGTAGCAGTTAAACAATGACTGAGTATGCGCAAAACAGAAAGGAGAGAAGTATGAGATGAAGAAGACGATGAGCCTTCATCAGAAAGCCCCAAAGTGCAACCACCAGAGGTTACCTGACCTGCAAGAGCAGGAGGGACGACATGATAATTAGTTCTGAGAAACCATTAGCATAAATCCTGCCTTTTCTTGTGAACTGCATAAATATGGATATCCCCGTACCATAAATAAGTACTCCTTGTCTTGCTTAGCTGTACGTGTTGGGTGGAATTATCCCCCACATACCCAGTGTTGTTCATAAAGAATACCTACTTCCTAATTCTCCAGAAGGAGTCTTGGAAAGTGACACCGCTTTTTGCGTTCCACCATTGATGAGGACACATCAAGAAACTGAGGAACAACTTTCCACCTGGGAAGGTGGAAATTGGCCAGGGACAGTGGGAATAGGCATGAGAAACCTAGGATTGTTTAGAGAAAATCAGGAGCACCGCAACCTCTTGGCTGTCTCAGGTGGAAGATAGAATTGAGCAGTACCTCACTTGTTACGTGGTGGCATCCTACGCCATCTTCTGTGTCAGTGGTGTTATAAGTTGCCCCCTTAATTAATTTTCAGAGAGCATTGCATTAATAATAGAAAGGAATTTATTGAGTAAGCAACAGCAAGCAAAACAGCACTGGGCGGCCGGGGAGTCTCGGCTCCGCCAGCGGCGCGCACCTCACCCCCGCCAGGCTCCCTTTTTATATCTTGGTAATTCCGGGATTACGCAGCACATCCTGGTATATTCTGCGACTGCGCGCACTGTTGCTAGGGGGTCGTCTCTGTCCCTCTGGTGGTCGTGAAGATGAAGGCCGTAGTCTTCCTCGGCGTTGTGGTTCAACTTCTTTTTTTATTTCGTCATGTTGGCCCAGCGTGAGACAGGAAGGCAGGATGTTGATACACTAGTTGAGCAACTTATCAGGAGATGGTTCCACGAGCTTTGCAGCAGGGTCTTTGAAGAAAAGAGGCAACTGAGATGCAGAAGGAGAGAAGGGGAGGGGGTTCTCTTTTTTGTTACATTAAGCAAAAGAATTTTCATAGTGTCTAGCCAAGTATGATACAGCTCCTTACTTCAGCAGGGAGCTTTTGCAACTCCCGCTCCTCAAACGGAACTCCTTGTTTTTATAATACAAAAGGCAATGAACAAGCATTTATTGTGTATTACAAGTGGTATAAAAGGGCCCTGATTTTTACCCAGAAGGAAGCTCCCAGAAGGGCTGGGGATGGAAGGGACCTCTGGAGGTCATCTGCTCCAACCCCCTGCTGAAGCAGGGCCACCTAGAGCTGTACGGCCGCTGGGCACTGCTGACAAGAGCCTGGCTCCGTCTTCTTTGCATTCTCCCTTTGGGGATGTCTAGACACTGCTACGATCCCGCCGAGCCTTCTCTCCTCCAGGATGAATGCACGGTGACGCACAATGCAATTGCTCGCTGCCCACTGAGTGATGATGCCCAGACAGACCCCACGCGGTGGCAGCCACACTCTGACCAACCTGCTCAGTCCCAGTCTTCAGCACGACCCCGTAGGGTATGGGACATGGCTCTGGCCAGTTTGGGCCAGCTGTCCTGGCTGCGTCCCCTCCCAGCTCCTGGTGCACCCGCAGCCTCCTGGCTGGCAGGGCGGTGTGGGCAGCTGGAACGGCTTTGGCGCTGCGACAACTAAAAGGTTGGTGTGTTGTCAGCATCACTCTCTTCTGAAATCCAGAACCCAGCTCCGTAGCAGCTACTGGGAAGACAACAAACTCTGTCCCAGCTGAAACCAGGACAGCCTCGTGCACCTCCCAGTGTTCTTCTACCATCTCCTCAAAAGCATCCCGGAGTGCACATTTTACAGAATCCCGCTTCTGACAACAACAAAGTTCATGCCGTGACCTTCCAAAGGGTTGAGCCCTTCAGGGATGCCCGCCTGCCTGCGGGTGTGGAGAGACGGCAAGTGGGAGTTGGTAGGGTGCTGCGATACACGGAGGCTTTCTTTGCTGAAAAGTTCTCGTTATCACACATGGCCACAAACCACCACTGGGCAATATTCTGTGATTCAAGGCAAGCTTGGAGGGAGGTGTCAGGCTAATTAAGAAAAGCCATCTTGGAAGAGACCAAACCCAGGAGTGGGCCCGAGGGTGGGCACCAAGGAGTCAAGAACAAAGCGTCACTGCAAAGACGTGAGGCTCCCATCAGAGTTCAGAGTCAGCCGGGAATCCCCAGCACAGGTTCACTGGATTTGGGATGTCATGTAGGCAAGAACAATTTGTGCAGCACAAGAAGTTCTGAGGGGGAGAGGCGCTCCATTTAGGGTCGACAAGGAGTCCTTTTTCTATTAAGAGAGACAGAAGAGAGCAGAGGACACCACCTCCTTAGAGCAGCCAAAAGCTGCTGCTAATTTCTGTGTTTCACCTGAGACGAGCGATAGACACCGATGCTTCCTAGTCTCTGGGAATGGCACCCTTCCCAGAGCCGTTCCTCCTTCTCAGACAGCCCATTGCTCTTGTAGTTCCCTGCTTTTGCCCTTGGTGGTGGCACCTGGAGACAGCCTCTGGTTCTTAGGCTGCACTTGCAGGAGGCCAGCAGCGCCTTCCAGGGATGCTGCAGGTTGCCAGGCCCGGTTCCGCAGCTGGCAGGCATTCTCTGCTGCCAGGCTTTTAGGAGACTTTTGCTGTCAGCCTTTTTTCCACTCGGGCTACGTCACCATGTGTCTGCTCCTGTTCCCAACACCTTCCCACTCCCATGTTGACTTCCCATCCCCCAAATGACTTCTCACCCCCAAGTCTCACTCGCGGACCCGCCACCCACAGCCATTCCCCATCAGGAGCAGACATCCCCAAACCAATTTGTATTGCGGGCAGCAGGAGAGGGCTGTGTTCAGCCCCCCCCTAACCCCCCCAGTAAAACCGATGCAGGAAGAAGTGCAGGCAGAGGCTTTGCAGGGTGGAAGAGTGGTAATTTATTCTTCCTGAGGGAATCGTGGCTGCCACCCCCAGCCCGTCCCCAGGTGAGGCCCGGCCGCCTGCTCAGGCGGGGGGCCCGGCCTGCCGGCCCGCATGGTCCCCGTGTCCCGGCTCCTCCTGCCGCACCCTGTGCAGCCAGGATGTGTCCCCGACGTCGGCGTCCTGCGGGGAGCGTGGCAGTCTGCGCCCGACCTGCCCCGCGTGCCAGGAGAAGCTTCTTTCAAGTCTGCGCTCCGTGGAGGGGCTGCGCGCCCTGCGCCGGGGCGAGACGCTGCGGGAGCGGTAGATGGAGGGGCTCCTCTGCCCCTGCCCCCGCTGCTGCTGCTGCCGCCGCCCCAGCCGCGCGTTCCGCTGGAATCTTCCGCGGGGTCTTCGGGCCAGGCGCACGACTGCTACGATGGGCCCGCGGCACATCGGGCAGGTGTTTCTTGCCTCCGCCCAGACGTGGATGCACTCCAGGCAAAAGGAGTGCCTGCAGGGGTCCACGCGAGCTGCGCTGGACAGCGGGCCCAGGCAGATGGGGCACATCTCGTCCCCGGGGGCCTCCTCGGGCTGCTCCTGCCGCCGGCTCATGGTTCCTGCAGCTTCCGCGACGTGGAACCGGTCGTCCTGTGGGGGAGGCTGCCCTGGTGCTGGGCGCTCAGCAGCAGCCCAGGGTCTTCAGCACCGCGATGTCTCCTGGGTCGCCGGCAGGACCTCAACACCTCGCGTGCCACCAGGAGGACTACTGCAGAGAGAAGCAGGAAGAAAACGTTGTATCAGCAAGCAGACGTTAGCTTTCTAGGTTCTACCAAGTTGTCTAGAGTGCTGTAGCTGTCAGCAGCCTGTGCATGGATTGCAAACACAGACTAGGCTTAGGCCAGATGAGGTACATGGATGTCTATAGGTGTGAGAGCATTACCGAAGGCCCTTGATGGCTCGCGTGCAACAACAATGGCTTCGCGTATGCCTATAGCACTAGCTCCGCCCGTCTCTCTCTCTTTCCAGCCGTGGAGACTCGAGCTCTCGCCTACCACCAGCCGGACTGGCCGCAGGCGCCCCGCGCAGGGCATTTATAGGCAGCCCCCTTCTGTGAGGCCAGAGGTGACATCAGCAGGGTCTGGGGTGCCCCTGAGGGCAGCACTGACAGAGGTCTCCTTAGAGTTGTGAGACTTGAGATGGCTGCTCCACACTGACAGGAGCCCAGCGGAGAGCGGTATCAGGCTAATTAAGAAAAGCCATCTTGGAAGAGGTAGAATCCAGGACTGGGCCAAGGAGTGGGCACTGAGGTATCAAGAATAAAGTGTCACTTGAAATACCTGAGACTCCCATCAAGTCAGTGCTGCCATCAGGGGTACCCTGAAACCTTTGTGATGTCACCTGTGGCCTCACAGAAGGGGGCTGCCTATAAATGCCCTGCACGGGGCGCCTGCGGCCAGTCCGGCTGGTGGTAGGCGAGAGCTCGAGTCTTCACGGCTGGAAGGAGAGAGAGAGGCGGAGCTAGTGCTATAGGCATACGCGAAGCCATTGTTGTTGCACGCAAGCCATCAAGGGCCTTCGGTAATGCTCTCACACCTATAGACATCCATGTACCTCATCTGGCCTAAGCCTAGTCTGTGTTTGCAATCCATGCACAGGCTGCTGACAGCTACAGCACTCTAGACAACTTGGTAGAACCTAGAAAGCTAACGTCTGCTTGCTGATACAACGTTTTCTTCCTGCTTCTCTCTGCAGTAGTCCTCCTGGTGGCACGCGAGGCGTTGAGGTCCTGCCGGCGACCCAGGAGACATCGCGGTGCTGAAGACCCTGGGCTGCTGCTGAGCGCCCAGCACCAGGGCAGCCTCCCCCACAGGACGACCGGTTCCACGTCGCGGAAGCTGCAGGAACCATGAGCCGGCGGCAGGAGCAGCCCGAGGAGGCCCCCGGGGACGAGATGTGCCCCATCTGCCTGGGCCCGCTGTCCAGCGCAGCTCGCGTGGACCCCTGCAGGCACTCCTTTTGCCTGGAGTGCATCCACGTCTGGGCGGAGGCAAGAAACACCTGCCCGATGTGCCGCGGGCCCATCGTAGCAGTCGTGCGCCTGGCCCGAAGACCCCGCGGAAGATTCCAGCGGAACGCGCGGCTGGGGCGGCGGCAGCAGCAGCAGCGGGGGCAGGGGCAGAGGAGCCCCTCCATCTACCGCTCCCGCAGCGTCTCGCCCCGGCGCAGGGCGCGCAGCCCCTCCACGGAGCGCAGACTTGAAAGAAGCTTCTCCTGGCACGCGGGGCAGGTCGGGCGCAGACTGCCACGCTCCCCGCAGGACGCCGACGTCGGGGACACATCCTGGCTGCACAGGGTGCGGCAGGAGGAGCCGGGACACGGGGACCATGCGGGCCGGCAGGCCGGGCCCCCCGCCTGAGCAGGCGGCCGGGCCTCACCTGGGGACGGGCTGGGGGTGGCAGCCACGATTCCCCCAGGAAGAATAAATTACCACTCTTCCACCCTGCAAAGCCTCTGCCTGCACTTCTTCCCGCATCGCTCAGCAGGAGGGGGGTTGGGGGGGGGGGAAGGGGGCTGGACACAGCCCTCCCCTGCTGTCCCCGCCATGAATTGGTTTGGGGATGTCTGCTCCTGATGGGGAATGGCTGTGGGTGGCGGGTCTGCGAGTGAGACTTGGGGGTGAGAAGTCATTTGGGGGATGGGAAGTCAACATGGGAATGGGAAGGTGTCGGGGACAGGAGCAGCCCAAAAGTTTAAATTGCTCGGTTGTTGTGTCGGCCTCACGTGATAAGAAGATTCAGCTCTATGCACAAAATCCAGGCTGAAGAAGGAACATGGTGCCCAAAGTAGAACTTACTTAAGTTAGCTGAGTTTTTCAAAGACTGAAAGTGCTGTAGCAGTTAAACAATGACTGAGTATGCGCAAAACAGAAAGGAGAGAAGTATGAGATGAAGAAGACGATGAGCCTTCATCAGAAAGCCCCAAAGTGCAACCACCAGAGGTTACCTGACCTGCAAGAGCAGGAGGGACGACATGATAATTAGTTCTGAGAAACCATTAGCATAAATCCTGCCTTTTCTTGTGAACTGCATAAATATGGATATCCCCGTACCATAAATAAGTACTCCTTGTCTTGCTTAGCTGTACGTGTTGGGTGGAATTATCCCCCACATACCCAGTGTTGTTCATAAAGAATACCTACTTCCTAATTCTCCAGAAGGAGTCTTGGAAAGTGACACCGCTTTTTGCGTTCCACCATTGATGAGGACACATCAAGAAACTGAGGAACAACTTTCCACCTGGGAAGGTGGAAATTGGCCAGGGACAGTGGGAATAGGCATGAGAAACCTAGGATTGTTTAGAGAAAATCAGGAGCACCGCAACCTCTTGGCTGTCTCAGGTGGAAGATAGAATTGAGCAGTACCTCACTTGTTACGTGGTGGCATCCTACGCCATCTTCTGTGTCAGTGGTGTTATAAGTTGCCCCCTTAATTAATTTTCAGAGAGCATTGCATTAATAATAGAAAGGAATTTATTGAGTAAGCAACAGCAAGCAAAACAGCACTGGGCGGCCGGGGAGTCTCGGCTCCGCCAGCGGCGCGCACCTCACCCCCGCCAGGCTCCCTTTTTATATCTTGGTAATTCCGGGATTACGCAGCACATCCTGGTATATTCTGCGACTGCGCGCACTGTTGCTAGGGGGTCGTCTCTGTCCCTCTGGTGGTCGTGAAGATGAAGGCCGTAGTCTTCCTCGGCGTTGTGGTTCAACTTCTTTTTTTATTTCGTCATGTTGGCCCAGCGTGAGACAGGAAGGCAGGATGTTGATACACTAGTTGAGCAACTTATCAGGAGATGGTTCCACGAGCTTTGCAGCAGGGTCTTTGAAGAAAAGAGGCAACTGAGATGCAGAAGGAGAGAAGGGGAGGGGGTTCTCTTTTTTGTTACATTAAGCAAAAGAATTTTCATAGTGTCTAGCCAAGTATGATACAGCTCCTTACTTCAGCAGGGAGCTTTTGCAACTCCCGCTCCTCAAACGGAACTCCTTGTTTTTATAATACAAAAGGCAATGAACAAGCATTTATTGTGTATTACAAGTGGTATAAAAGGGCCCTGATTTTTACCCAGAAGGAAGCTCCCAGAAGGGCTGGGGATGGAAGGGACCTCTGGAGGTCATCTGCTCCAACCCCCTGCTGAAGCAGGGCCACCTAGAGCTGTACGGCCGCTGGGCACTGCTGACAAGAGCCTGGCTCCGTCTTCTTTGCATTCTCCCTTTGGGGATGTCTAGACACTGCTACGATCCCGCCGAGCCTTCTCTCCTCCAGGATGAATGCACGGTGACGCACAATGCAATTGCTCGCTGCCCACTGAGTGATGATGCCCAGACAGACCCCACGCGGTGGCAGCCACACTCTGACCAACCTGCTCAGTCCCAGTCTTCAGCACGACCCCGTAGGGTATGGGACATGGCTCTGGCCAGTTTGGGCCAGCTGTCCTGGCTGCGTCCCCTCCCAGCTCCTGGTGCACCCGCAGCCTCCTGGCTGGCAGGGCGGTGTGGGCAGCTGGAACGGCTTTGGCGCTGCGACAACTAAAAGGTTGGTGTGTTGTCAGCATCACTCTCTTCTGAAATCCAGAACCCAGCTCCGTAGCAGCTACTGGGAAGACAACAAACTCTGTCCCAGCTGAAACCAGGACAGCCTCGTGCACCTCCCAGTGTTCTTCTACCATCTCCTCAAAAGCATCCCGGAGTGCACATTTTACAGAATCCCGCTTCTGACAACAACAAAGTTCATGCCGTGACCTTCCAAAGGGTTGAGCCCTTCAGGGATGCCCGCCTGCCTGCGGGTGTGGAGAGACGGCAAGTGGGAGTTGGTAGGGTGCTGCGATACACGGAGGCTTTCTTTGCTGAAAAGTTCTCGTTATCACACATGGCCACAAACCACCACTGGGCAATATTCTGTGATTCAAGGCAAGCTTGGAGGGAGGTGTCAGGCTAATTAAGAAAAGCCATCTTGGAAGAGACCAAACCCAGGAGTGGGCCCGAGGGTGGGCACCAAGGAGTCAAGAACAAAGCGTCACTGCAAAGACGTGAGGCTCCCATCAGAGTTCAGAGTCAGCCGGGAATCCCCAGCACAGGTTCACTGGATTTGGGATGTCATGTAGGCAAGAACAATTTGTGCAGCACAAGAAGTTCTGAGGGGGAGAGGCGCTCCATTTAGGGTCGACAAGGAGTCCTTTTTCTATTAAGAGAGACAGAAGAGAGCAGAGGACACCACCTCCTTAGAGCAGCCAAAAGCTGCTGCTAATTTCTGTGTTTCACCTGAGACGAGCGATAGACACCGATGCTTCCTAGTCTCTGGGAATGGCACCCTTCCCAGAGCCGTTCCTCCTTCTCAGACAGCCCATTGCTCTTGTAGTTCCCTGCTTTTGCCCTTGGTGGTGGCACCTGGAGACAGCCTCTGGTTCTTAGGCTGCACTTGCAGGAGGCCAGCAGCGCCTTCCAGGGATGCTGCAGGTTGCCAGGCCCGGTTCCGCAGCTGGCAGGCATTCTCTGCTGCCAGGCTTTTAGGAGACTTTTGCTGTCAGCCTTTTTTCCACTCGGGCTACGTCACCATGTGTCTGCTCCTGTTCCCAACACCTTCCCACTCCCATGTTGACTTCCCATCCCCCAAATGACTTCTCACCCCCAAGTCTCACTCGCGGACCCGCCACCCACAGCCATTCCCCATCAGGAGCAGACATCCCCAAACCAATTTGTATTGCGGGCAGCAGGAGAGGGCTGTGTTCAGCCCCCCCCTAACCCCCCCAGTAAAACCGATGCAGGAAGAAGTGCAGGCAGAGGCTTTGCAGGGTGGAAGAGTGGTAATTTATTCTTCCTGAGGGAATCGTGGCTGCCACCCCCAGCCCGTCCCCAGGTGAGGCCCGGCCGCCTGCTCAGGCGGGGGGCCCGGCCTGCCGGCCCGCATGGTCCCCGTGTCCCGGCTCCTCCTGCCGCACCCTGTGCAGCCAGGATGTGTCCCCGACGTCGGCGTCCTGCGGGGAGCGTGGCAGTCTGCGCCCGACCTGCCCCGCGTGCCAGGAGAAGCTTCTTTCAAGTCTGCGCTCCGTGGAGGGGCTGCGCGCCCTGCGCCGGGGCGAGACGCTGCGGGAGCGGTAGATGGAGGGGCTCCTCTGCCCCTGCCCCCGCTGCTGCTGCTGCCGCCGCCCCAGCCGCGCGTTCCGCTGGAATCTTCCGCGGGGTCTTCGGGCCAGGCGCACGACTGCTACGATGGGCCCGCGGCACATCGGGCAGGTGTTTCTTGCCTCCGCCCAGACGTGGATGCACTCCAGGCAAAAGGAGTGCCTGCAGGGGTCCACGCGAGCTGCGCTGGACAGCGGGCCCAGGCAGATGGGGCACATCTCGTCCCCGGGGGCCTCCTCGGGCTGCTCCTGCCGCCGGCTCATGGTTCCTGCAGCTTCCGCGACGTGGAACCGGTCGTCCTGTGGGGGAGGCTGCCCTGGTGCTGGGCGCTCAGCAGCAGCCCAGGGTCTTCAGCACCGCGATGTCTCCTGGGTCGCCGGCAGGACCTCAACACCTCGCGTGCCACCAGGAGGACTACTGCAGAGAGAAGCAGGAAGAAAACGTTGTATCAGCAAGCAGACGTTAGCTTTCTAGGTTCTACCAAGTTGTCTAGAGTGCTGTAGCTGTCAGCAGCCTGTGCATGGATTGCAAACACAGACTAGGCTTAGGCCAGATGAGGTACATGGATGTCTATAGGTGTGAGAGCATTACCGAAGGCCCTTGATGGCTCGCATGCAACAACAATGGCTTCGCGTATGCCTATAGCACTAGCTCCGCCCGTCTCTCTCTCTTTCCAGCCGTGGAGACTCGAGCTCTCGCCTACCACCAGCCGGACTGGCCGCAGGCGCCCCGCGCAGGGCATTTATAGGCAGCCCCCTTCTGTGAGGCCAGAGGTGACATCAGCAGGGTCTGGGGTGCCCCTGAGGGCAGCACTGACAGAGGTCTCCTTAGAGTTGTGAGACTTGAGATGGCTGCTCCACACTGACAGGAGCCCAGCGGAGAGCGGTATCAGGCTAATTAAGAAAAGCCATCTTGGAAGAGGTAGAATCCAGGACTGGGCCAAGGAGTGGGCACTGAGGTATCAAGAATAAAGTGTCACTTGAAATACCTGAGACTCCCATCAAGTCAGTGCTGCCATCAGGGGTACCCTGAAACCTTTGTGATGTCCACCTGTGGCCTCACAGAAGGGGGCTGCCTATAAATGCCCTGCACCGGGGCGCCTGCGGCCAGTCCGGCTGGTGGTAGGCGAGAGCTCGAGTCTTCACGGCTGGAAGGAGAGAGAGAGGCGGAGCTAGTGCTATAGGCATACGCGAAGCCATTGTTGTTGCACGCAAGCCATCAAGGGCCTTCGGTAATGCTCTCACACCTATAGACATCCATGTACCTCATCTGGCCTAAGCCTAGTCTGTGTTTTGCAATCCATGCACAGGCT
>NC_140124.1:48094225-48231725 GCF_964035555.1 Netta rufina
CTGGTGTATTTCCATGATTCCGGTATTTAGGTTACTGTTTTGGCTTGCACTGCTGCCAGCAAAGCCTCACAGATACTGTGATACATTATGGAGGTGGTGCAGCTCTAAGTGGTCAGATGAGTATCATCTGCGAGCCCGAGCCCATTTGCCCCTGCCAATGGCCTGATTAACTCTGAAAGGCAACAAAACTGTACAGAACAACAAATGTGAAAAAAGCAAACTCCAGCAACTGATTAGCAGCAGTGGAGACAGCAGCTGAGAGGAAATGGTCATGGACTGCCTCTTAACAGCTCACTGGGACAACTAAACAGCAAACCTCCCTTTCACATTATCTTCTGTAGAATGATAACATTTCAAATGGTTTATATATTTTAACAAAAAATATCCATTTTAGCCTCATTTGCTGCAGGTAAAATACACTATTTCTGGTGAACAAGCAACAAGTTATTGCTACTTCACAACTTAATCTACTTTTAAAAAGAGTTGCTTAGACTGTTTTGTGAGAGTCATCTGTTGTACGAACTGCTGCAGAAATGGTGTTACTCCGCAGCTGATACTTAAACACTGTTGTGAAGTAACACTGAGCTGAATTTTAACTTATTCACTATAACAGAACAAAATGCAAACAACTTTAAATAAGCGTCTCTGAAATGGGAAGTGCAGTATCTCAGAACACCATCAAGTAAAATTCTTGGTGAAAACAACGAAAATATAGGATTCCAAGTCAGATATGGCTTTCCGTACTGGAACATGTAATTTTTATCTTCCTGTATCGTCATGAATTTAATGTTGTAGGAATTTTACAGCCAGTAATAAAGTCTTAGGCTTAGTGAAATCAATGGATCAGTTTGTCAGTAACTCTAAAATACACAGTAAACCCAGAAATTTATCCACAGTGATGTTAGAATTCTAACTATCAAAAAGCCATGCTATTGCTTGTCCCCTCTCTCTCCTCCCATTATTATTTTGTAAACGAAGATATCTAGCTACCCAGATAATCTCAGAAAAGTTAGATGTATATATGTGTATACGTATACACACACATACACACACCTGAAACAAGATTCCATTCCAAGTAGCTTTCAAAGTTGGATAGTAGTAACTGCACAGTTTTAGAAGTTCATATCTTCTAAGGGATCAAAACTTATGAAAGCTAATGTAGGATGCATTCTTCTTCTGAGCTTGAGCCCATTACTTTTGACCCTATAACTTTTTGAAGAATACTGGCTGCATTGCTTAATATACAGAGAAAAACAATAGTAGCTGGATTGCTGGAATTTTCACTAGCTAAGAGCAACATTGTATCATTCAGTGATAGTATCAATGATCAAAGATGTTCAATTGCCATTAGAGCGTTCCCCAGTTCTGTAACGATTATTTTGTTTAGAATTAGGTTGTATATTGTTGCACATAATTTTCCTTGCTGTAGGATTGTAAACAAAATTATGGAGAAGTGTTGATTCAATATCTGTGTTCCAAGTAGCAAAGTACCACTGGCAGTATAAAAGACAACTGTTCATTTCAGTACTTCAGCAGCAGTGAGGTTGAGTGACTCTGAGGGTGTAAAGCAATGCACTGCACCACGCTATGTGCTTCACTACAAAATTATAGGTAGCCAGAAAAGATCTATCACATGACTTAGCACACCAATTGCACAACATGTTTAATTGTTGCTTTCAGAACAAATTGGAAGTTAGGGCACAAGTTATTCTGGGACTTTAACTTGTGAACTGATACCAGGTCACAACATGGAACAACAACTTATTCTCTGTCCCAGTGATACAACAGCAAAGTAGATAGGCAAGCGATGATGAAATTATTTTCTGTGTGCCAAAGTGTATACCTTAGAACCAGGTTTGCCCCAAGGCTACAGGCATCATCCCATGCATGCATCCAACTATAATTGTTGACTATGAATTTCAGACATAACACAAAGTTTCATGAAAAGTGAAGTCCGATACCTCAAACACAGTCATTTACTTATTTTTTGTTTCCTCTGATCTTGTGTGCCTTGGTTTCCTGTTTGTATTATTACCCTTTTATTACTTATGGAAGGTAAAGGAGACAACTATAAAAAATACACTGCTAAGGAATAAGCAGATGTTATAGCTGGAGCTTTCTAAACATTTACCAAATGTCTTGGGAAGTCCCCCTGAAAGTTAGCCAACATTATAGCTATCTACTAGAAGGGCATGAAAGACAACCCAGGAAACTATAGACCTCTTAGTCTAACCTCGGTACCTGGACATTATGGAGACTATTATCCTGAGTGCTTCTGAAAGGAATTTAAAGAACAAAGAAATTATCAGGAATAGTTAACACAGGTTCATCAAGTGAAAGTCCTGCCTTAGTAATTTTATGAACTTCTACAATGAAGTTCTCTCTTTAGTGGATGAAAGGAAGGTAGGTGGTAGATGTAATCTTTCTGGATGTTAGTAAGGCTTTTGATACAGTCCCTCACAGCATCCTTCTGAACAAATAGTCTAACTGTGAGTTAACAGGTATATTTTACACCGTGTGATGAACTGACTGAATGGTAGAGCTCAAATAGTTGCAGTGAATAGGGCTACATCTGGCTGGCAGCTTGTCATTAGTGGTGTTCCCAGGTTCTTAGTTCTAGGGTCGGTTCTGTTCATCGTTTTTATCCATGATCTGGTTGCAGCAGTTGAATACATCCTTAGCAAGTCTATTGACAATATTAAACTGGAAGGTGCTGTTGACTACCTGGAGGGATAAGAGGCCTTGCAGAAGAATAATCTGGACAATCATCAGTGGCACAAAGCTAAATGCCAGATTCTGTACCAGGGACAGAGTAATGCAGGTCACAGGTATAGACTGGGAGACAAGTGATCAGAGAGCAGCCCTGTAGTAAAGGATCTAAGGGTGCTGGTTTACAGCAGGGTCTATACGTGTTAACAGCATTCCCTGGCAGCCAAGGTCTCCACAATGTAAAAAGGATGTTAAAATACTTAAAAGTATCCAGAGGATACTTTTACAAAGGTGGTAAAATGGCTGGAAGGTACGTCCTATGAAGAGAAGCTGAGGACACTTGGGTTGTCTAGTTTGGAGAAAAGAAGGTTAAGAGGTGACCTCACTGCTCTCTACAGATCCCTGAGGAAGGGAAATGAAGAGGGAGGTGCTGATCTCTTCTTCCTGGTAACCAACATCTGCAAACAGCACAACAATGCACCTGGTGAGGTATAGAATGGACATTATGAAAAATTTCTTTACCATGAAGGTGGTGAAATACTGGAACAAGCTTCCTAGAGAGGTGGTTGATAGCCCATGCCTGTCATTGTTCAAAGGGCATTTGGACAATGCTCTCATTAATATACTTTAACTCTTGGTTATCCCTGAAATGGTCAGGCAGTTGGACTCAATGGCCTCTGTAGGTCCCTTCCAACTGAACTGTTCTATTGTAGTGTAAAAGACCCGCGACATGCTAGTTTGCATTAAGTGAATTCTGACCACCCATGTACTCAAAGGCTCTAATCAAGACTTTCAGTCTTCACTGAGTCTTTGGTCTCTTAAGAGAAAAATCTCTTAAGATTTTTCATAATGTTCTAATGCAGTGTTAATTTTTTTATTTTTTTTTAAGTAATTCATGTTTTTTAATATAAATGCAGCATTCTTCCAGCCGTCTATATATAAATGAAAACTTCATTTCTACAATGTGGAGCTATACTTTTTTCATACTAGTCATCTGATGATCGAAATACCTGGTTCCACACCTTTGCTATTTCAGATAATGGAGTTACTGGCAATGACAGCAGTGAGATACATTATTTCTGGCTGAGAGTGAGGGTCACAAAAATTTTGCTCCTGTTTTAGAAACATTACTGACAGGTTCCAAGCCTTAATATTGCTACGTTCTAATCCACATTTGGGAATAACAAGCATGACTGCTCTGCTGTTCAGCCATTCCTTTCCAATCTTTTTAGAAAAGAGGCCTTTTGTCCTCCTCATCTAACACTGTTCCATCCACCTCACCTAGACACCCAGACACTTTGGCCTTTAGGGGTGGGTGAGCTGTTCAGTAGTCACTACGCTGTTACACACGGAGTTTCCCCCTCCTCTACCTCATATCTTTTGCTTTATCCCTTTCTTTTGCTCAGATGAGAGCACAGAGAGAGAAAAGCACTAGTATTATATTTCATGCATTTCCTTCATGGCCTAATCCCAGCAATTCTCCCTTAGTGCAAAAAGGGTATTCTTATACTTATCAGGAATCTGGTGCTCGAGTACTTTCTCAGACTGAAGCTCTGAGCAGAGGGGGCACAAACACTATTTGGGGACTACTTACTATGTGTAGGAGACAGCTTTCCCAATTTTATCCCATACAAAGAAGACTTAGGAGGATTAAGCAAAGCAGCCCATACTCCAATAAAAAAGTACTACACAAGCCCTTTTTTTCTCCTTATAAATCCTTGAAATTTGTCATTAAGAGACACGTAACACTTTTTAAAGAAGTTTCTGCTTTTATGTTTGTCTCTACTTGTACACAACTATAGCAAGACTATGAACAACATTGAATTTCCAATCTAGTAATTAAAACATGCAAACAAAGTTACTGGGCTCCTATACAACAGTGTAGCAGCAGAATAAAGTCACTGTTTCTATGGCTCTTCTGAAGCCTAAGTAACAGCAAACCCTAGGTAACAGCAAACTCTTGTTTGTGTTATCTGTCAGGGGACTTCATGGGGCACTTTCTTCACTCACACTGTTGACTTATATAAAACACACAACAAGGGCAACAACAACAATCACAGAAGGGAAAAACATGAGTTCTCATATTTTTGATTTGTATTAAAAACAGTCACAAGATATATGGCTTTTAGCTTTCAGGCTAGCTAACAATTAGGTTAAAAAAAACCAATATTACTATTTAAAGAACATGGCAAGTTACTACTAAGTTTTGTGGCTGGTGTTAAGACCTAACAGTAAATGTAGGCTCCATAGTATAAGGCAAATGAAAAAAAGTGCTTTGAATGCACTACGGATTAGCAATATAAAAACTATTTTGTAGTAGTGCAGTAGTCAGGTTACTTGCTATACCTTCTTTACAGACACTGCTTATTTCTCAGTAACTCTTTAACATAGTTTCTACTCATTTTGATGCATTCCATTGTACATTCTAAAAATCCAAAATCTAAAATTATATTACATAGACCAAGTCATTTTAGTATTTCAATCTTAGTACCTTTTCAAATGCCTTTTCAAATTTCTTCCTCTGAATAGTGTTTTTTGTTTGTTTGTTTGTTTTGTTTTTTTTAACTTTACTCTCAAAATCTGTTTCCACTGATGAAAAGGTCATCTTTGCAGAGCAGATGTGCTAACAATCTTACTTTTTATGAAGACCAAACTGGAAGAGATATTTTAAATTTAGATAGCAAAAACTATTCCACCCTTTAAATAGGTAAGAACGAGAGAACAGTGCAAAATGCCAGACTAAATAAATAAACAACCTTAAGTTTGCTAATTTCTCTCTTGGTTAATGTCCCATAAATGACCTTTATCACTGACAAGTCCAACTTCATCCAGATAGCTGAGGTTTAAGAATATCTACCCAAAAGCTGAGGTTTAAGAATATCTACCCAAATTGGATTGATTACTGGTTATGGCATTTTGAAGAGCACAATTCGGTTGTTTGTTTGCTTTTCTTTTTTTTTTCTTTCTTCTTCTTTTTTTTTGTTTATTTCTTAAACAGGCTGGAACTGCATTCCTGAGTAAGCTGATGTGACTGTCAATGAGGTAGAATGCATATAGCCATTACACTATAACAATGTTGATGTTACCATTTCTACATTTATCTAAAGCACAAAACATTTATCATTTTAGACTGAAATTAAGCCTTGCCAGAAATCATTTTTCTTTATATTGTTTGGAATTAAAACCATATTAAACTGATCCATTATGAAAATTCTCTTCTATCTTTGTTTTTCAGACCATGTCTGCATCCTTAGGCAATGAAACTATTTTTATAATTGTAATAAAACAACAAAGTGTTGACTTTAAGTTAAGAAAATTGTTGCTTGAATGACTAAATACTTCAACAAACACAATAAATCCTTCTAACTTTAACATACAGATAAAACACATGCATGAACAGGTCCATATATTTCACAGTTTATGACATGTAAGTTTGCTTAAACTTATTTCAGTCTTCTGCTCAGTGTTTATAGAACAGGTCTGAATCTCTAAATTTTAATACTGCCTTCTATCCTTAAGGAAGAAAATGAAAAACTGCCATTAGAAAAATCCAGCTCATAGCACAAAGTACAACAGTAATGTTATACTCCTGTAAGAAACACAACTGAAGCAACTGTCTTACAAATAATATTTCAATGAAGATAGAAATAATGAAAGAATACTGTCTGTGGGTATCTTGCCACAGAAATTTCTATTTGGCAATGTAAATGGAGAATCCTAGATTTCAATGTTTGCTTCCTCCCAAAGCTATGGTAGCTTTCTACCAGAGCTGAAAAATCAGGTCTGTTATCATTCCTCTTGCAGGATAAAAGGCCAGAAAAAAAATGAAGGAACACAACAACAAGAACGTAACATATTTTACAACAAAATCTCTAGAGAATTATTTTCATTTTTTTCTGAAGAGCAACAAAGAGAGAGCCTGACATTTAAAAAGAGTTAAAAAACAGTATTTGGAACAATTATCTTATATTCTATACTATTTAAATGTTCTTTAAAGAAGAAAATGCAGAATTATTTCCTCTGGACTTATAAGTAATACCACAATTGCCAAATAATTTAAATTTGGTTTCAGGAACAATTAGGTGCAAATTATTTATCTATTTATTTTTAGATGTTTGCACCTCTAATCTCTCAACTGCATTAACTCTTCTAATATCAGAGACTGTTTTAGACTCCTTTTCCCCTCCTTCTGGCCCCGAATCCTACATACTTAATCCACCAGACAAACATTATAATCAGTGTTGAGAAAACAGAGTTCCTTCCCTGAATACATGGAGAAAGAGAGAGCTGACTTCTACCATTCTCCTTGTACTGCTACCTGCTGCAAGTCTAACTAGGACAGAATATTACCTATAGGCAGTGTCATATGTTACAGAAGTATGCAAACGGATCTCACCCCATGGTAGAAGATGTAGACAGAATGTTAACTCCATAGAAAGGTAGAATTAAAAAGGCATGTTATAAAATGTTGGTAATTATTCTTTATAATGACATACATTTTTTTTTTTATCAGTTACTCATTTGTGATGGCAGTAAGCGTTCTACTGCTTTCAGTTCCCAAATCCTTTGTTATTAATCACACTTGTAGACTTCTGCTTTAAATAAGGATACTGTGTTCACAGAAGAAAAAAATCCTCACCAACACCGTTGTTGAGCAACTGGTACATAAAAGATTAATTTACACATTTACAGACTAATGTGAAAGACAGTTGACACACAATGGATGCAACTGATGTAGAAAACACGCTCTAGAGAAAGTCTTCACCTGTTCACTATAAAGTAAATTTCAGAAATTTTGGAATATTCAATAGGACAACTAACAAGACAGAAAAATTTAAAGCAGGCCATTTTACATATACTATATTAAATATAATTCCTCAAGTTTACTAGATACCTAGCAGCTAAATATGGTACAAAGAACTGATAATCTCTGAGAAACAAATTAATATGTATTTGGAATATTGCACATTTAAATATTACAGTGATTCCTCAAAAGTCCTTTGGAAAATGAACAAGAGTTTAGTTATACAAGCATCACCTGTCTCATCAGTGGCAGACAAAATGCTATTTAATAGCATGATTTCTAATTGTTCTCAAACGGATACTACAATATATGCCAGATGATATTGGAATTTGTGTATGTGTGTACATGTACACAAAGAACATTTTGCTTCTTTAGTGCTTCATGAAAATTTAAATTTTTTTTACATTCTCTTTGAAGGTAACAGCTTAAAATTATTAGCAACTGTAATATTAAGGTATTATGAAAGCAAAGGTGGTACAGTTATCGTCATAATGGTCAAGACCATGCTCCACCTTGTCAATATACTATTGGTGCTCTGTATTGCAGGTTTATCTGCTACTTAATGTTTTGCAGATGAAAACTTAGAACAACTATTTTAATACTAAGAGCAATTTTGAAAATATTGGTAAATACTGGTACCCTTTATCATACTTTTCAGTTTTAAATATTCATATGAAAAATTGTAACAAGCATTTACATTTAGTACACCTCCAGAATCTGTTGAATTTGAGTAAACCATGTTACATTTATACATACTGCCTTATCAATTTACTATATTATATAATTTCGTTTTAAACAACTGTATTATTTATTAGTCTAAAGATGTTCAGAATTCTTAAGGAAAGATTCTGTTACTAAAGGCCTGTTACTTTTCTATCTGTTACTTTGTATCAGATAGAAAAGTAATTATGAACCATAAACATTGTGCTTCCATTTTACTCTAATATTTTAAAATGTACATTACAATTATCTAAATAATAGAAGGCCACTTTAATAAACATAATGGTACATATCAACTGTGTCTGTCAATGAGATATTTTGAAATATCTCTATTAGAAACACAAATCAATACACTTAGGGGAACTGCCATAACTGCTTCAAGCAATTTGTATTATCATTTCATTCTTGATGTTCCTACTCGTTGCAACTTACTATGAATGGCGTGAAAATGGCAACCCATCACAACTGATTTTTTTAAGCCTATTGCAAGAATTTTTCTCTTTCTTAATATAATTAAGTATCTTACTAAATACAAGTCTAGGTTAAAAGATACAGCCTACAACTCAAGTTTTGTATCTTTATAACTGTCCCACCCCTAGCCTGACTCATATTAGAAATGTTGTTGATGAAATGGAGAGTTATTTCCACTGCTTCGAACTGAAAGAACCTTGTACAAAGGGAAGCAGTCAAACTTCCGTTATTTTCAAAAAGACAAATCTCTTGAAGATTTTTTCATTGCTGACAAAACCCCCTGGAAAAGCATTCTGGGTACTGACTGAAACTCAGTTATCTCTACCTCCTCTGGGAGTCTGCATAAACTTTAGTAGTCTGTTACAAACGTTCTTTAAAATACAAATTAATTTTGGCCAAATATTTTACAGTAAAAAAGTTTGAGGGAAGTTAGAGAGTTAATAATTAGCTGTGAGGCAGAGATATAGAAGTTTAAGGATGTACATTTACAGTTTGAAGAAAAACGTTTTCATTAGTACCTGTAACAGGCCTAGTTAAAGGAAGAATGATTTTACTTCTGAAATGAGAATGAGGCAGAATTCACTTCTTAAACCAAGTGCAAGTCAATTCAGCACACACAAATATTAGAGCTCGCAAGTCTTTTGTTTTAGGTACATCTACAATTTTTATGAAAATAAAAGTAGGAAATCACACAATAGGGCTAACTGACCTTGTTTTTTGGATTGGATGTATTCATTACACTTCGAGTTTCTTTCCCCGTGTAGATGACAACACCAATTACAGTTCCTGAAAAACAAAGTAAAACAGAGGTGTCAAGTAGTTATGAAAAAATGGTTATAAAGGATATTTATATCTTCTTTAATAACATCCATAAAAGTGACTACAAGATTTCCTTCTTTTCAATTGAAACAATAATTTAAAAGTAACTGGTTAAAGACTTGCATTTGAACTGAAAGTTGTCTCAATTTTTTTTCCAGAAGTTAACACAGCTTAAATAACTGCCCTTCACAAGAAATAAAAAAATTAGTACAACAGTGTTGAATATATCATATACAAATTGCCTGCTAGTTCTGTCACCTATCACAACGTAACATCTACTTCACCCCATTTATTACGTTGATAGAATTCCATATAAAAGTATTCTCCTTTTCAGTAACACATAAAAATAATTCTCCAGTCCCAATGATCTTTTAGTTGGTTTTTACTGGAAGGTATACAAAAACTGGCTTTCATTATTTAAAAGACATATGTATTTAGTGATGATAATTCAGATTTTTACTACTATTTAGATTTTTACTACTATGTATCTCACTTTCTAGCACAATCAAAATTTTATATTAATTCTTTTTTCAAGTGACCTGAAATGGTTTTATGTTAGTACAATCAATAATTGGTCATTTTTGTCATCTTAATGCTGTAAGGAATTAATTAACATAACTTGTCAGACAGACCCTACTAAGAAGACTCTAAAAACTGTAGAAATATTACACTTTTTCTGACATTTGCTTGTTTTTGAAAAATCAAGTCTGTTATCATTACAGAGAGAATAGATTCCCTGTGCAACGGAACCAAGCAACACTGAGCATCAAAGGGTACATGTATGACTGTCTATACAGACTCGGGAAAGGAGCACTCTGTCCCAGATTCCTTTGCCAGCTCCTTAAACATGATCTCTTTCCCACAGCACTCTAGCATGATCCTAATTTGGTATTTTCCTCAACAGTGTATAAAGTTAGACCTTACTATGAAGGGTTTTCCTTGCAAGTTTGGTGGACACCCCTTTTTTTTCTCCTTCTCCTCTTTAATTCCTTCCTTCCCTTCTATACTCCTCCACTTGAAAGATGCTTTCCACTGTTTCAATTCTTGGTCTTAAATCCTAGTTCCTCTTCCCAAATTCCTTATTTTCAGTTTTTGTACATAAGAATAACCATGGCCCTTTTTTTCTTCCTACAGTCCTTCTGTCTTATTACACTCAGCAAAAATTAAAGAAAACCATTTTCTCCTGTTTAAAAAATGTTGCAATGGCTCAGTGTCCAAATGCAGCATCTAGCTAATACGAACTCCTTATAATATTTGAGAGACATATGAAACGTTAGTAATATCTAGACTACGTTGTTTTAAAATTATGTAACCTTGTAACTGATTAATACTTTCTGATTAGTATTTACCTGATAAAAGATTTTAAGCAAGCTTTAACTTCATCGTGGAGTCTACATAAAAGAAAATCTATTACCACATGCAAAAACATGCCTGCTTTTCAGCAAGACCCTATCCACAGCAAGCTGAACAGAACACTTTACAACCTGAAGTTTTAATTAAAGGAAAAAAGATCAATAGCTTTAGTGGGATACAAATGACAACACTACTGACACCACAAGATTTGAGTATAAAAACTTACAAAGGAGGATTAAAAAGATATGAAAATCTCAGTAGCATGAGGAAACCAATGGGAAGGCAGACAAGAGGGAAACAAGAGATTAACAGCCTGAAACAGACAAAGATTTTCAAAAGCCATTAATATTATACATTGTAAAATAAGAATACAGTTCCACAGATGAGTTTTTAGATATATTATCAGATTTGATATTGCACTTACCTGAAGCAACAACAGTGCTTGCCCATAACGTATTTTCTATACTAAGGCTTTCGTGAACTGCTGGATCACTGTCTTCCTGTTAAAAATAAGAAGAGTGCTGTTTACAACTAAATAATGTGCTGTTTACAACTGTTTAGTACTAAAGAAAACTTTAGGAGGTAAGATAATCAAGCATATTTGACCAAATTACAGATTGTGGTAAATATTTTACAGAAAATGGGGGACCACTGACTACCAAAGTACACAGCAAGTTCTACATAAGGTCAATAATCAAAACCTATATCAAATTTTCACCTCCGTTTTGAAAAAGTCTTTGTGAAAAACAAAAATCCCCACATAAGCACATACACTTTTGTGTATACAGGATCAGTAGCTATAGCAATATTTAAAATTATTGGTTGTATTAGTAACATATGAGGTCTTGATCACTGAAACATTAAATATAAGAAAAGTATTCTGATCTAGCTCAAAAAAATATGATTTTTAGTATCCAGTCATCTTTGTAATACTTAGTAACTTTCTTCTGAGACAAGTGCCTTTGACAAGCTTTATCCATACACTGTATCTTTAATAATTTGTCCTGACTTTATAATGCTCAGATTCCTGTTTTGACCGATGATGGCTCTTGGATTATTCAGATTCTGTGATTATTTCGGTCTTATGAAAGTCTAACTATGCAGTGCATAGACATAAATACCTAATTAGAAATTATCCACAGAATACTGGTGTTTCACGGGATGCCACTACTACAGTCAAAATACTAACTGTAGCTGCCTGAGACATGGCAGTTGGTGGAGAGATTGCCTTTTACACGTGTGAATGTTGTTTCAACATACATATTTTTCAATATACAAGCCATTTTAAATCCACATATGTAATTCATTTAGAGGTTTCAAAATCTGTTTCAACAAGGCTAGCAATAGGAGGTAGACTGGCCATATGAGTTGAAAACAGACACGGAATTATTTTATTCCCATCTCAGGCTTTTCAGGACTTGCTAAAGCTAACAGAAAAGCTTTCCTGACATTCTTTCATATTGTCAGAAGGCACTGCTGGTACACAAGGATGATTGGGCTTTTGTAGCAAGAGTGAGTGGGAGGCTGACACTTTGACTAGCACAAACAGGAGTCTTAATTTCACACAGCTTGCCTTGAGATGCACAGACTGTTTTTAGTAAGCAAAAGACATGCTAACCCTGATTAGTATTTTTTAAATCTACAAACTATTCTGCATAATTCAAACTGTTTCATCTGCTTCATTTTTATTTCTATATTTCTTCACAAACTGGAGAAAAAAAAAAGGAAACTCTGCTTAAGTATTCTAATCAAGAAATTTGTGGAGTTTCTCATTAAATCACTAGGTTAACTGAAAACAAATATACAGGCATGTAAGAAAAATGCTTTTATTTCTATGAAGTCATTATTGTACTTCAAGGAGCATATCATGCTAGGGTTCATCAGAGGAGTTGCCAGCAAGCATGTATGGATTATGCATTTTATCAGAGCTGACCCTGAAGACCACTTTTATGCATAAATAGAAGAGCAGTTTAAGTATTTAAAACTCAGGGTAGATTAAAAAAAAAAAAAAAATGTTTTTTTTTTTCCTGTTCCCCCCACCCAGCTCCAGCGAAGAGAGGCCATCAGTGGAGTTCCACAGAAAACTGTACCAGGACTCAAGCTGTTTCATCATCACTCCAGAACAGGAATGACTAATGTGGTAACAGAGCAAGAAAAAAAAAAGTATCAATCCCCCTATGAAAGTGGACAGATGAAATTCCCTACTTCAAAACGTAGAGTTATGCACACAAAACACATCCTGAATTCACAAAGTAATGAGCTCTGAGCTGATTGTAACTACTCAGAAAGCAGCTTCTGAGGTTGTTACAAATCTACTAAAATACTAACTTAATAAAGAACAAGCTGAATGCTTAGAATTACTAGGATAGAAAAAGAGAATAAAATCAAAAATATCATGCCAGTACAAAGAATACATGGTTTAGCCACGTCTTAAGTATGTAGGCTCCAAATTCCTCTTCCACACCCTTCATTCTAAACAGAAAATAAAAGGAACTGGAAACTGTTCATGGTCAAAGCATATAGTCCAAGTAGATTCCGTACTAGTTATGACTAAATAAATTTGAACTCTTTGATTACGGAAATAATAGACACCTACGAAATGGGCAGGGCAGGAAGGCAGGATAGATATTGCTGTCTCTTTCAAAAACAAGAAGGTCATTAATGTGTCAGCAAAATTAAAACTGGCAATTGCTTTTCATAAAGTATGTAATTAACCTGTAGAACTTCTTCCCGTGTCAATGCTAAAAGGCTACACAGATTCAAGGGGGGACTGGGTAAGTTTAAAGAAGGGAAGTTCATTGTGGGTTACTTAGAGAAACCAACACTGACTTAGGAAGTTCCCATGTCATGAGTTGTTAAAAGACAGAAAAATCTTCTGAGGAAGTATTATCATCTTTTTACCTTGTTTCTTATTCTATTTTGTCAGCAGTCTGCTTATGGCAACTGTGAGGAATAGGATACTGAGCTAGGAAATTATTATTTTGCCTTAAGTGTATCCTTCAGTTAGTAGATGTCAAGACAATGAGTTATGAAGCTCTTCCATATTATAAGAAGCAATCAAAAGCCCTTCAGCGATCACAAAGAGCTGACAACACAGCCAAGAAAAATCCACTTGTCCTATGTCTACCTGCTACAAGATTTGTGAAACATCTCCCTTTAGGTAATTCAAAATAGGTTAACATCCAAAGAGCTAAATCTATTTCTACTCACATCACACCCATCAACAGAGTGGTTTGGCAGATAAGCTAACTTCTGCACATTTCCTTACGATCCTTTCAAGCCATTCTGCCCTCATCCAACACCTCCACCTTTCTACAGTTCATTCAATTTACCAAATTCCATACCTTCCACACCCAAATGGTGGAAGATTTAACCCTATTTTCCATTTGTTCAAACAAAGAAACAAAAAATATACCTATGGGTTATGAGTTCAGCAATTTCAGATTATTTCTAATTTAGGGGCTGGGAGCAGAGGAGATGGTAATGACATAAACAAGGAAGAGACCAAGGCTCTGAACAAAACCAGGTCTATGATAAGGAGAAATGCATCTGCAAATTTTCAGACACAATTACAGCTGGCAGAACAGTGTATGGTTTAGGGGTAAACTAACTATTACTCTCTCTAGGAGCGGAAATTTGACATAAAGGGATTTCTTTGTCCAGCTGATCAAGCTTCCGTTTAAGGTCTGCCTGGGTTGAATTTCATTTGGTATCTGTATGTTAATAGGTCTTTAAATTCTGAATTAAACTCGTAACCAGAGCAGAGCAGTTCGGTCCTGCATTCAAGCTTTATATTTAGGCTCAGGTTTTGAAATTATGTACAGTATTGATCACGGATGTTGAAATTGTCAACAGTTCCTATTCTAGGAGGTAACTCTTACAACTCTTGCATACGCAGAGAAAAAGGAACAGATGACCAGTGACATAAAAACTGAATGAACTCTACTCTCAGTCCTGAACTCACAATCCAGCTCACCAAAGCTGACCAAGGGACATAACAATTTGCAAGTTGCAATCTAAAAGGTTTCCAAAGCCTTTTAGTTTATCTACTGTAGTAAGATACTTGTAAGAAAAGTTTCCTGAGAATGACAGATACGTTCAAAACCAAATAACCTAATCATTGAAAGAACCAGGGTATCACTTCCACAGACTTTTTCTGTTCCTATTCCTAGCTGGCAGGATGCAGCACTGACAACCAACAACAACTTTTATAGCAAAGTGTTAGAATAGGCATTAGTTTAGTTGCATTGGCCACCCCAATCCCACATTAATTGGAATTGTTACTCATTAATGGGATTATTACTATTATTATTAATTATTATTCTTGCTACATTCCTCGTACTTGCAGATTAGCTTCCATACCCATGAACTCCCTATTCTCACTTTCTGTAAGGCTGTCAGTAGCTGCATAAGGAAGGCAAGAAAAAAGAAATTGGAAAACATGATACCATTCCATTCTGTGAAAGGAACACAACAATTGCTTCAAAGGGGTAATTCTCTAAGAAAACATAACTAAATAATGAACCTGCATTCTTTCTACTGGAATACATATAGATACAAAATAAATAACCAAGAAAACATCTGCTTAATTGGCTCAAAGCCAGAAATTCTGCCCATAATTGAATACACAATTTTCTGTATGAAAATTCTCACATCTCTGTATGTATTTTTCCCCAGTGTCAACAGCTACATGCAACAGGTTTGCACTATGAGAGTTTTTTTATTAGTTTGTTTTTAACATCTGAGCTACAAGGCAATGTGTTGGAAAAATGACACCAGATAGTTCTATACTACAGGAAAAAAACATGTTACTATAGTGGATAAACTAAAATTCAAAGCAATCAGTTCTCTGGCATTTCTCCTGGACTAAAAAAAAAAGAAATTTCCAAAGTAAATGAAGAGTGTGAGGTGACAATGCAGAACTGCAGTATAGGAGAAATTACACAAAAGATTCTTACAGGAATAATGGAAGAAGGACCCAAACTTAAGTGAAAACCAACTGAGGTCAAAAGTTGGAGAGACAACTTTCATGATTTTGGGCAGAAGCTGTAAGGAAAAGGTAAATAAAACTGGGCATGCCACTACACACTGATGCAATACTCCAGAATACTCTCTTGACTCCAACAGAAAAGTTGGATTAAGACGTATGGCTATATTTTATTCTCTTTCTACAGCCATATGTTTTCTTCATAATTTTTCAGAATCAATGAAATAGCTTCCTAATTTATCATGTTTACATAGTAGCATCAGTTAAGTGATACTCTAGCAGTTATATCTGTAAATACCTATTCTGTGCACAACTATTTCAAAATAAACTCAGCCAAGACAGAGAAGATGCTCTGAGAACAAGTAAAACGATCTCTCACATTTTCAGAGAACTCAAGTACAGTTCATCTATTGTTTCTTGATAGGGAATCTAGAAGAGGGGAGAGAAGGAGGAGAATTAACATATGTTGTTTAAGGGCCTGACATGATCCTTCCCACATGTCCATGCAAAGACACACACTCACTTTCATGCAGTCAGTATGTATGATGCATCAAAATCTATGGAGGACAACAAGAAATGACTTCATGTGAAACTGGTAGACATCAATAGATGTACAATGGAATTTCAGCTCCTCATGATTTGGTTATGCAGGTGTACTGCAGAAGGTATCTTTGATCAGCTATCAGGTTAGCTGTGAATATATTTCTCACATAGGAATACTTAGGTAGAAGATGCTCCCACATAAAAATTCTAAAGCTGTACACCTAAGTTTGTTTTTTGTTTTGTTTTATGGTCATGCACTTTTTGAAATTATCTAAGCTTGTCTCCTATATTGTTAGTACTCTGTCTTCATAATGGCAAAAAAAAAAAAGAAAAAAAAAGAAAAATCAATGCGTTATTACCCTGTCAACCTACCCTTGCAAGAATTCTTTGAACATCAACGCCTAAGTAGGAAAAATGTATACATTAGCATCACTAAGCACACTACTTTTTTTTTCTTTTTTACCTTAATATAAAATAGGGATTAGATGCAAAAACTGATTTAGTGTAACAAGTAAGGGCTCACAGCAGAAGTGGAAAGATAAATCAGTAGGAAAGTGTCCTAAAGCAATACATTGCCAAATTTTACTATGCATGAGGTATAGAGTTAACACAAAGAAAAGGTTTCTAAAAATATGAATAGTGTGATCCACTATGAACCAAATTTGAGGACGCTGCCCTCAGATGCATGCATATAGAAATGCAATTTAAACTACCCTTCCTACTTAAGCAGTCCAAAACACGTAATCCTGAAAGCTAAGCACATCATGGTTATTTACACGTATCAGGGATGCTGGAATCATACAGCTCTTATTATATGTACAAATGGAACCCACAACAGGGAGCAACTGTTTAGTCATCATTTCCCAATGTCTCAATTACACAAACTGGAATTGTTAAAAAGGCTCTGTGGAGTTCAATTTATATTTAGAAAAGTATATGCTTAGCTCTTGGGTTAGAAATAATTTTACAGCTGTTAAGAGAAGTTTCATTTGAACAATTGGTCAATACAAGGTTTAAGTAAACACTGTTGCTTACAGCTTCAGTAAGTTATGGGCAAATGACATTTACTTTGTAGGCTACATGAACTATATAACTGGTATAAATCGGTCTTTGAGAGCCAACAACTGCAATATCTCATCAGTTTACTTAGAACTGGGAACTGGAATTTCAATTACTGAACAAAATCTATTACCAATTCAAGTCACTTGGGTAAAAAAACCCTTCTCTCTCCCTCCTGTTGTAGTTAATTCTCTCAAATTATTTTAGAAACATATTATCGAGAGGAATGAGTCAACTAACAGTTAAGTGTAGATAAAATAACCAAAACAATCACTGCATCTGCTAATATCACAGATAAAACTAAAAATCTCTAAAGTCTTTTTTTGTTGTTGTTTTTTTTTTTTGTTTTTTTGTTTAAATCAGCTGCTTGGACACCTCACTTTAAAGGGTTAACTTTAGCAAGCCACCTTCTGAAAATAACAGCAAAAACGTCAAAAAAAAAAAAGACTGTAAAGTTATCATATTTGGTATATAGCTGGAAAAAATATTTAATAAAGCTCCCATTAAGTAACTTTTAGTTTTATTTCATTTTTTAAGGTACTTGAACTTCACAAGGAAAATCAAAGAAACCCTGTTAAACAAGACACATTTGTATTGCACATAAACTATCAGTTGCATTGTCTGAGGCTACTGAATACATTCAACTTGACACTTCTTTGACATATGAATAAAACATTAGATGCCTGGAGATAAACAATAAATGCTACTGCAGAAATGGTCTCATATAAGATTATTGTGATGTCAACGAATACACCATTCTCAGATTCTGGTTTTTATTTTCCAGATATTCTATTTGTATTAGCTTTCTGCAATACATATTTAACAAAATACCTTGTACGTGAAGCATTTCCATGACAAGAACATGGATATACTCCTGTAACGCTTAGGAAAGACTCAATACAACTTCAGTACTAAATGTAAGATTCACACTGAGAAATGGGAGAGAGGGGAGTACAACTGTCTTTATAGACACTACTTACCCGTGTGAAGGTACCCTCAAAACTGTGAATATCCAGCTGTGGCTTCTGAGCGTAAACATAAGCATTGATTGAAAAGAGATCCTGTAAAACAGATTAATGTATTTACTAGTTTTTAAATTTAATCAACTATTTTAAAGAACCTTTTAATGGTAAAGATTTCAATTTATGACCCTTACCACTCCAAGTTAAATTCAATAAAGTTTTATCCAATAAACATGTGATTTTCAAGTATATCTTGATATAAAGAAAAGAGATCCAAAATGGTATTCTAAGTGTGTTGATATTTCACAAACGAAACTGTTTTATGAGTTAGAAATTTTATAAAATTTATTTTTTCTAAGAGCCTGTCTTAAAAATATTTTCTGTATATTTGTTGCTTTACAAATGAAGTGTTTTTTTTTTTTTTCTTTTTTAAATTAAACCAGAAACAAAATACTTTTCTAGAGCAAAAAGCCAACTGAATACAAGGTCAAGCAATGAAATTGATTTAAATTCTCCTTAACGCTGATCACTCAGCATACACATGTGTAGACAACCCACGAAAAACTCCAGACACTTTAAGAAAGTGTTGATGGTTTGATGGAGCAAGTAAGAGATTTCAGCATAATTCTCATGTACGGTCACACAATACAACTCTGGAGAAGATGCTCTACACCAATGCCCAGCCAGCATAAGAATCTCAACCTGTGATGAAATACAAGGGTGTCTATCTTCTCACTGCATGTAGTTCCTATTATTTGGGTTACCTACATCCTTTATTACTGAATTAATCTTGCAAAAGGCTAATCAGCCTTAAGATTCATTCTTTGAAGAGAAGATGCTATAATACCCTGTTCATGTAAGATAGAATGTGCTGTCTTCAAAAGCAGAATTAATTTTACAGCCTCTTTTATGGATGTGTAGACACACCTCGGCTCAAATACAGCTATTTTTAAAATCATGCCATTTTTTATTCATAATTTGAATATAACACCCCTCCCCAAATTTGAATAAAACTATTTGAACAATACAAAATTAAAGGAGCAATTGTCCACGTATGTGCCTTAAAATCTACATGCTTGTGTCTTTTTATTACTCTGATAAAATGACAATAGATTTCTGAATACAGATTTTCACTTTTCAAGGTATGAGTGAATCTTTTTTTTCATCTTGATAGTTTACATTTATCAAGCATGTTTGACTTAAGTTCAAAAATGTGTAGTTGTCTAAATCGTTAGTTTGTATTTCAGTTTATATTCTGTAGACAAGAAATTTCTTACTTCATACCTTGCAAAAACAAACTTTATTTAATGTATGTTATAAAAATGAATTAAATCTGAACATTAACTCTCACAAATTATATTTGTCTTTAAAATATTAGTCACTTATTATAGTCTTTCACATTAAGTTTCATTCATTGCATCCTTGTTCTTCCAATCTACTTTCATCAGCTTCAAAAGAAATAATTCATATGAAACTAATACACATGGTGTCCTATATCTTCATCATTCACTTCTTTCCAATCTGTTATCACCTACAACTCAGCTAATCTGGGCTATTATGTGCTTTATTATGCAAAGAAAAATAAAGTCTCTCAGTAGTGGATAGTACAGCAGAAAACTAATACCACACACATACTCCTATACACAATAAAAACTGCTAGTGAAATGCGTCAACCAAGAACTTCTCTCTTTTCAAAGAATGACTTAGTGGGAAACAACATTAGAATAAAAAGAAGCAGAAATAACCACCCTTTTAAGTACGTTGGCATTTGTACAGTAATATTTTTTCCTGCTTTCCAGGCCTCATATAGGTACTTGCTTCTATTGCAATGTCCTCCCTTGTTAAATTTTAAATGTAAAAATTTCTACCACATTCCTTTCATAGCTTGTCTTTTTATGTTTTAGTTCTTCTGTTATTTCTGATTTAACACCTAGACTTTTCATGTTTTCCTTTTTTCTTTTTGAATTTCAGCTCAACCCCACATATCTTGATGAAGAACTGAAATCTGCAATTATTCTAGAAAGCCGCAAACTAGAACCAGCTGAGTACTCCAAGGGTGCATGCTTTTTTGTTAAAGAAGTGGAAAAAAAATATAAAAATACTCTAGGAGAAAACTGAGGTGGTAGTTCATTGCTTTTTCATTCATGAGGGGTAGAAAGAAGTTATAGAAGAATATTACATACGCTCAGAAATTTTCTTAAGTGTTTTTTCATTACTGGGGGAAAGGGAAAAGGACATTTTTTTCAGTAGACCCATGTTCTGTACACCGAATGGATATCATTCTCAGGCCAGTAAAATAAAGAAGCTGAATTCTCTTAAGACAAGACCAAAGAATGATATGATTTATGGAAGACTGACATTTACATATGAATTACATTCTACAATAAAGGTAGGAGTACAAAGATGTTCCTTCATACAGTGTTGCTTTCCCAGTAGCGCATTTCTCATCTCAAAGTCTTGAAAGAAATCACAATGGTAGTTTAAAAAGGAGGCATCAAGATTTATACACAATGCTACATGTAAATAAAACTTCAGCTCATTGATCAAGCAAAATTTGCCTGGTTAGGCTGTGTCATTGCTTCTCCCTGTATAGCCTCTAAAAGAGATTTAGTTTATTTTAAAAAAGAGAACTACTTTTTATTAATGATTTAACTAACTAGGAGCTTGGTCTACATAAAATTCAGCTTTATCAAAGAATTATTTTCATATTATGAACACTGAACCACTGGTTCACTGAAGCCAGTTAGTACTACCAATACATTCAATGGAAATAGGATTGTACATCCAAAATTAGGATGCTTTTAGGAAACAGTGAGGGCAAATGACCTCAGATTTTTTTACTTAAGGAAAAAAAAATCACTTGAACCAGGGGATTGTTAACAATTCTAGATTAAAGAAACAACATGAAAGACCTAAATCTCAAGCAATAAAATGTTATTTTTATTAACTGTAGATGAGATTAAAAATAAAAAGACATGATGACATAATGTATTTCATTATCTGTAATTCAAAAATAATAATTCAAAAAAAAAAAAAAAAGCATTTTATCCTTTTTGCTGAAAGTCAGGAAATGACTTGATGGTACTATAACGAAAATGTTCTATTTTGCATTTCACAACAGTAATTTACAAATCATCCTAAAGTTATCAATAACAGAAAAATCTCCTGTATTAGGTCAAGGGCAACATTTGTTCACCTTACTTAAAGATCATTAAATACATTCTTAATCATAACATGTAGTTCATTACAAATAAAATTGCCTTTGGTTCAATAAAACTAATTAAATGTAAATGCTATTGTTTACTGCTGTATGGATCTTCTGATATAAATCAGCAAGTCAACATTTATTGAAAATTACAGTGACCTCATTGCTGTTAATAAATTTACTTGATCACATACGCTAGAGAAGAATGCCTCAGAATGTGCAGATTGCTAGAAAAACTGCCCCACCTATAACTATGAAATTGCAAGAAACCTAATCTAGGTGTCACAGTATTTGCAACTCAGCCATCATTAGATGACTTGTTGAAATTTTAATTCTCTGATCACATTAAGTGCTTTAGAAAGACAACAAAATCTGTACCGATCGCCTTGGTGGTGTCATCTGTTCTTTAAGAAAAGCTCTGATGGTCTGGAGGTTTATTTATTCTGGGTGTCACAGTGGGTAAGGTTACAATGCTGCTCTAATGGTGTGACTGACAGCTCATGCCAGCACAAGATACTCACCACTTTTATGTCCAGTAATTAAAGAAATCAAAATGTACAGCAAATATGGAGCATATATTTACCAAATATATTACCAAATTGTTTAGTCTACTCTACGCTCAACTTGCACACGTTCTCTTAAATTACTAAAAATATATTTTAATATGCAAAAATAAACGTTAAGCCTCAGCTTTGAAAATACCCTACAAGCACATGGAAAGGACACTGTAATAGGAGTTAATATGGGAAGAGTCCCTGGAAATCAGGAAAACTACTACTGTAATGAACAACTGCTACATTAGAACAGAAGGTTAGCTGGAACTATTTGATCCACCGTAGCAGAGGGGATGGGGGACGGGAAAAAAGAACACAACACCAGCCCCAAAGACTCTGAGGGCAAACTGCCTCACCTCAGAGACAGCATCCTACACCACTCTGCACTTCTAAGCAGGTTCTATTTGTGATTGGAACCTGGTCAGTGATTTAGCAGTTATAAATTTCATCAGACTCATTTTTGAACCCGACCATACAAATATGAGCACTTACTCCAGTTCAAAGGCAATACTGAATTCAAACGTTTCACTTATTTGAAATGGACAACACTAAAAGAACTTCAGGTTCTTCTTCTAATTCTTTGTAGCCATGCAACATACCGTGCTCTACCCATTTTCTTTAGCGTGTCTTTCAACTAATTCTGAATTTACCAAAAACCAGCATACACCTGTGACGTGAAACTCTGCATCAATCCTTACACAGAAAAAACCTGCACTTAGTTTGAGATCATCCGGAAAAAAACGAAGGAAGGGCCCTCAAGTGTCACATTGCCACAGCTATTTCACCAGCGGCCCAGCAGGTGGCAAGCAAGAATTATTGCACAGGAGAACCATTCCCGTGGGGGGGTCTTGTTTGTTTTGATTGTATAAACATTTTGAAATGTATAAATTATCATGTGTACAATAAAACTTTAGTAGCCTAGTGGCTATGAAAGTGGCAATGCTGTTTGACAGAATTATACAGAACTGATAGAAACAGGTATTTATTTTATATAAGTGAATTGGCATTTGAGAAGGTTCATTTTTCAAAAAATTACTTAAACCAAAGTCCTTCTCATATATGACCTGATTAAAAACAAAAACAAAACAAAACAAACAAACAAAACCCCCCCACACACAAAACAAACAAATAAAAAACCACTTACACAGGTATTCCTTAACTGAAATGTCTTATTTTTATCATGTCATTTATTTTTTGAGCAAATAGGACAATGCACTGCCCACCTTGTACAGCAAAATGTAAATGAACGGAGGACCACTTCTCTAACAGTTTCTTTTAGCAGAAGAAGGATCATTGCCTGATTCTTCCAACTCTTTGTACAGAAAAAGAGAACCAAAGTTGATCCAAGACTGGAACACAAAGCTCAGTCCTTTGCTAGACTGCTCCAAAACCCAACAAGTTTCACTAACAGTAGTTCCAAGGCTATCCAAAAGCACATGCCCCTGTTACACACTGCACAGATTAGCAAGATACTCACTGTAAAACAGTGATTTTTCAAGTCAGGAACAAAAGGAAGCATACAAGTGTTTTATAAAGCAAAAGACATTTTCAAGTTTCCTGGAAAGCAACTTTCCTGCCTTTTTGTTTTTATTATTATTTTTTAAAGTTGTAAGAGTTTTCTGCAACAGAGGTGACTGCAGAAGCCTAGGGTGAAAAGAAGACTACCTGAAATAGATTGTTCAAATTATCCTTATTTTTAACAAAGCTGCTTCAACTCTTCAACAATTTCTGCTCACTGCATTTTAATTTGACTTCAAAAAACAAATGTGTAAGGTGTATATATATAGTGATCTTTCCACTTTTATGACTGCACTAGGAACTACAAAAAATAATGTTATTTTTTATATGAGTTTGAATTTCACTTTCTTAGATTTTTGTTCTAACCTTGTGAAGTTGCTCATCCACACATTTTCCTCAAAATGAAAGATAGCTCAAGCAGTAAAAGGCAGAAGTGTCTTTGCAGGAATTAAAGAAATACTAACATGCTTCCCGCAGGAATGGAAGAATCCTTCTGGGATATATGTTGGGCTCTACCTTCTGTGTATCCCCTAAAAAATATTTACATTTTTAGGCATTAGGCTACCATTTCCCCAAAACAATACCGAGATAGATGGAACTTTAGAGTGAAGCACTGCAAGCGATCTAAGATCAGCTAAAAAGCAGCCACTTCAAATAATTTCACTGAAGATAAAATCCCAAACATTCCCTATTACCTGGAGGTCAGAATTATAAGCCTAATGTAAAATCAATCTTCTCTGAAAATAATGTTTTGGGACACAATGTTATAGTGATGAGAGTGAGGGAACCACCAAGTGTCAATGGTTTCACTAAACCATTTCCAGTAGAGAAATCAGGAGGTAGTCTGCATGACACTCTGTATGATGCTTTCTGACAAGTAAACAGCTATATGAATGTGGGAAAGTGTAAGGACGCATCAGCTGCTTGGTGGCTTCCACTTGCTGCTGCTAGATAGGGAAACTTTGTGTTAAGTGATAAACTGCATCCGATTATCTGAATTCAGATTGTCATCTACAGCTCATGAAAAGGGATCAGCAGGAGTTAACAGCAGCAGCAAACAGAAACAACTAAGGAAGGAATGGCTAATATATCGGACAGTTGACTTGTATGTTGTTCCCAAGTTGCATGAGTAATTTCTGTAATACATTTCCCCTCCCTCCCCTCCATGTCCCAAACCACCACCACTTGAAGCAGCCTTCACTTCTGCACAGATTTGAGGCTGCATGTCCTACCATTAAAATGCAAACTCCCCAACTTCAATCATTTCCAATTTATTTTCTGTAAACAGCTGCAAGACAAACATTTACTTGGGAGGAGCTGTTGACTCCATCAAGGGTAAAAAGGCCTTGCAGAGACATTTTTACAAATTAGAGGGCTGGACAGTCATCAACAATATGAAGCTTGACATTAGCAAGTGCCAGATACTGCACCTGTGATGGGGAAATCCTGAATATACATACAGGCTGAGAGATAAGAAGCTAGAGAGCAGCCCTGTTACACCACAACAATTCTCTGTTGTACTAGTCTTCTTCTCTGCAGGAAGAGGTGCATTCAACAAGCACAGTAAGTGATACTTCCAAAATGAAGAAGAATTAAAGAATAGCTATATTGCACACAGTTATAAACTATCTGAAAAGCATTAAAAAAAAAAAGTCAAAGATAGTATATTGACTCAATTTTAGATGAATGAATGCATCTGTGTCTCAAAAAGATATGAAGAAACATTTTTTTATGAATAAAACATATGATTAAATGGTAAAAATGATTCAATGGACCAATGATTAAATGGCAGAAACTGAGACATTAGACAAATATTTTTTTTATTAGACAAATAATTTTTTTATTTATTACAAATAATGAATTCAACTGCAGGTTATACAATACTAATTAAAGTCAATTCCTGCATTACAACTACCTTCTGACACCTGATCTGGCATCTCTGTCTGTCATGACCAACCTTCAGTTCCATCCCTCATTCCCAATCCTCTAGATACAAACCCATGTTTTTTTCCTCCTCCTGAAACCAGTAGCCAAACCACTATGAACACAGGAAGGAGCTCTATCTTTGGCTAACTTCAGTGTGGCAGCAACTCCATAATTCACAAATAGCTGCAAAAGTCCTGCTAAAATCTGGCAGATAATCCAACACTTATTTGCTCTATTAAGATGGCACATGCAAAGTCCTCTCAAGATACCCTTGTCTTTACACCCAAAGGACTTAGTGTCCAAACACCAGAAACTCTGTACAAGTAAGTTTCCACAAGCTTGTAACTTGAGTATGCTTTCAGAGGAAGTCTCTTGACAACAAGCCAACTCTCCTATAGAATAGCAAGCTTCTCCACTACATGGAACACAATTTAGCATCCCATTAAGAGATGTATTCTAAAAAATCTATAAGCATTTTTAGATGTCATTATTTTGAATATATATTTATATACACTCATTCTTATGTCCTTTTTAACAATTCTAGTTTTATCCAATTTACCTACACTTAAGACATGTATATGCACTCAAGAAAAAAAAAAACACCTGTAAACATTCAGACAAGTCATAGAAAACCCTCCTTGCATGAACTTCTACTTTTCACCTAGTTAGACCAGAAAGCATATTGACCACAAAAAGCACTTTACTGCCCAAGTGCAGACCACTTTTTCCAAGTTTAAAAAATCACAATATTAGTGATTAAAGCAATGGTTCCCAATGGTATCCTGCAAATGACTTGCACTTGCAGGATAACAACTGGATAAGAACCCTACTACTGGGATAAGCTTCTGCAGAGTATACACCTCTGAGTGTGGACCACAGTATGAACCACTAAGCAGAAAGATAAAAATCCAATTCTATCTCCATTTCTTTTCAGTGTAAAAGCAAGAATATTTGTACTACGAACTTCTTGTTCAGCATTCAGTGGAATACCTATGTCTTATTTATTGCAAAAAAACAAAACTGTGGTAACAGATATTTTCCAATTACATAGATACTTACAATAATTTTAACAGTCATATCTAAAAGGGATATAGATACACACGGAGGATATTTTTAAAGCAAACAGATAAAATGCTTACCCCCAAAGCTGGCAATCTTTGTGTGCAACTGACAGCAACCTTCAGTTTCCAGTCTGTTTCTCCATCAAGCTGGTCAGTTCGAATGAAACATGAACCTTGAAGTTAGAAAGATGTGAAACTATTTTTTAGTTATCCAAAATTCAGTTTGAGTTAAAAATTTGGAAGAATGAAAGCAAAGCAATTTAAAAATAGTTTAAAATAATTGCTGTGCATATAAATCAATTCATGCTTTAGAATCTGTATGCTGATTAAATGCTTTCTGCCAGGAAAATAGAACGTTTTTCCTGATAAAATTAACAATGTTCTTGTTTATGAACATGAGAAGAAAATCGTCTTTTACAGGTTTCTTAATGGTTTCTAAACAGGTTTTTGAATATTATCAGCAACAAATAGAACTTCACTGGTGGAAGTTGGAAAAGGTTTAATCTTTTTCCTTTTAGGATTTTGTTACTTGTGCAATTCCAAGACAATAGAGTAGGAAAACAACATCTGCAATTTTGTCTCATTGCTGCTATGACATATAACAAACTTCCATTACTTATATTCTCCTAGATTCACTGAAACTTCTCCCTCTCTTTACATCCTTAATGTGGATACCATTCAAAAACAGTTAGGGCACTAATTTATTCTACTTAAAGGAAGTAGTTTTTAATCACCTGTAATTGTCAAGGACCCAAAACTAAAGAAACCTGTCAACACATGAACAGTAACTAAAATATGATGGATGCATAAGATACAGACTGATACATAGTAAAGAGAATCAGTATGCTTTACAGACAGAAGACTAGTTGTCTTCTAGAAGACCAGAAGAAAGAAAAAAATTAAGCGCAGTGCAACAAGACCTCTCCATCACTATGTAACATTCCATATAATTAGTTAGATGGTATCACCATGTATGGACTATTACACAGGTTACTAATGTAAGACTCAAAAAAGCCTGCCACATGAACACTGCAAACCTATTTAAAAAAATTACAGACTTCCAATTGTTTCAAAGCCTTTTTAAAGGAAAAATAAAACAGCAATACTCCTCACAGTCACTACACTAGAGAATGCTTAAACATTTATCAACTAATAATTACAGCTTCTAGTAGAAGTTCAAGAAGTATTTGGACAGTTCTCTCAGACATATCATTTGATTTTGCGATGGTCCTTTGTGAAGCCAGGAGTTGGACTTGATGATCCTTGTGGGTCTCTTCCAACTTGGGATATCCTATTACATTAAGGCTTAAAAAAATTATACACAAATTCATACTGTATACTATGGTTGTGAAACAAAGAGATTTTTCTAGGTATTTGTTATTTTTAAACAATGTGTATAGACATAAATGTGTATATACAAGTTATTCTTTATTTTAACCAATCCAATAAAAACTAACAAAGTAGTCTCATCACTAACAGTGATATGGTAGCAATTAAACTAAAGGAAACACTGGCAAAGAAGTTTATCCAGGTTTGAGTCTTCTCACAGAGACAGTGAGCTGATGCCTGTAAATCAGTGAATCTAATATGCAACGCATCAGAGTATCTAATAGGCTATGTATCAGAAAGGGTGAGTGAACTATGCAACTATGAGTGAACATGAGAGAGATTCTTTTACAGGACATGGGGATGCCGATGCAAGTAAAATCTAATGGAATCCAATGTTTTATTCACCAGTGCCTATAAATTAAGAAGTTCAATGAGATAACAGTCTGAAAAGACATGCTGGAGCAGGAAGCCATCTAAAATTATATCTGACTGGAAGGAAGCTTTTTTACACAACAGTCTTTTGAAAGAAGCTTACAAGTCTTCATGTGACAGCTGTATTTATATTAAGCACACAGTAAGTAAACAAATCTTTTAATACAAAAGACTCTTAGAGCACATACTTTAACATAACCAAGGCACTAAGATAGAAGCTGCAGAGCTGTACCTAAAATAAATTCTTGAAAAGCTGATTTAAAATTCAACTAGATTCTTTATGGATTTTTTTCTATAATAAAATACGGTAAAGCACTGAAGAATCCAATGACATACAGTGCATTACAAGTAAAGGTGAAATATCTAGCAACACCTAGAAACACCAGTTTCACTGCACATTCTATCCATGGCATAGATCAGTTCACTTTCCATCATACTTTTCCTGTTCAAGACGTTTCATGGTTCTCTTTACCCTTCCTGTCAATGGTTGCTTTCTTCCATCAATTTCATTTAGAATTATACTATAGATCAATGCAGTTCAAGACCAGTGTGGCCCCTGTGAATGGTTGACTGCACATACATCCATTTAATAGAGCTCACACTATGACATGTATTGGCCAACCACATTTCCTCTCCACTTCAGCAGTTAATTTCATCAATAACTTATCTCATAGCCTGTTTCCCTTCTAACCAGAAAAGGGGGCTGCTTTCTGCCAAGTCAGCTTTCAATAATGATCACAACAGCAAAACCGAAACAATACAATCCTCTTCTCCACTTCAAATACTTCATCATAGCTAAATAAGTCATTTTAATTATATAATGAGATATTAAACTTGGCTTAACTAAGATATAAACACAGGAGACTAAACATATGACTAGAAACAACATATAAAAACAATTTCTAACTCTCACCAAGTTCCTGAACCTCTAAAGAACCAAGTATTTCTCACTTTATACTTCACCTTTCAACATATTCAAGTCAGCAGTACCTAAGACTTCTAAAATCAAACTCTTCTGGAAAAATAGCTGTCTTAACAACATCATTCGACAATGCTTGACAGTGTACCTTTCCCCAACCCCCAAAATCACAAATTATTTTTTAAGCGTTTGGTTTATGTAGACTTTGACAATGTTTTGCACCAGTGTTAAGTCACTTGCATTTCTAACATGAATATGACTTACATGGAAAAAACAACTATACAAACACCAGAAATTGTGCTATTCTCTGTGTATTCAAGGATAATTTTTGAACCAGACAATTTCCAGTGTACAAATCATAGAACTTTATGATATTGTTGTGCATTTTTTTAAAGTTATGTGCTGCTTAAAGGGAAAGTCATGGATTTAAATGTTTAGCAATCAAGCATAGCTGACAACAGAAAAATGAAATTCCACACTGAACATAAGAAATTTCCAAGGACAGAAATACTTTTCATAAAGCCATATATATAGGAGAATCAGGAAATTAAAGTACTTTTAAAAGTGGGGGCACACAGATGCTCATTTCCCATAAACAGACAATCACACAAGATTAGCAGCCAAATTTGAACATAATGTGTTTGATTTATTTTTGTCTTTATAGAGAAAATTTTTGAGTGAAATAAATCAGAACTTAAAGTTTCATCTAAAGAAATTACACCCGGTTTGAAGAGCTAATCATTTATCTGAAGTAGTACAAACTTCATGTGAATACATTTGAATTACTATACTACTACCTAGTATTCATTTAGCATAATCAGCTGAAGACAGGCACAAATCAGTCTAGAGCATCTCCGTGCATGGTAAGCCCAGGTACAACTAGACTGTTTTTCTAAAACCATTTCAGCTGAAATCAGTGAAACTTGCATGCTTAGGTAAGTCCTAGGACTACAGTTCTCGTTCGGGTGTTCTAGCAAAAGTTCAGCTATTTATTGGAGGTCTGTCCTTACCCTAAGACCGTCCTGGAATAAAAGTACCTGCAGCACAAAGGACGAAAACATTTTAAGAACCTTAAGTTAAGAATGTGTATTGAATTTACATGGCAAGGTTTGGATAGTGGGGAGTTGTAGGGGTAGTGGCCTCTGCAAGAAGAATCCAGAAGATGTCCCATGTCAGAAAAGGGCCAGTTTCAGCTGGCTCCAAAGGGACCCACTGCTGGCCAGAGCCAAGGCATGAGCAACACTGTAGAAAAAGCTACTGCACAACAACAGCTGGGAGAGAGAGGAGAAGCAGCCCTGCAGCCCCCAAGGTCAGAGCTGCAGGAGGGCAGGAGGTGCTCCAGGCACGCAGAAGCAGTTCCCTTTAAGAATTACCCAAGAATTTCATTTTTTCTGCTGCTCCGCAAAGGGCAAAACTTTTCCAGTATAAGAAAATGGGGAGAAAGAAGTTCCCTTGCGGCCTTGGAGAGGCCCCTGGTGGAGCAGGCTGTCCCCCTGCAGCCCATGGGTCCCACATGGAGCAGATCTCCACGCTGCAGCCCATGGAGGAGCCCCCGGTGCAGCAGGTGGATGTGGCCTGGAGGAGGCTGCAGTCCATGCAGGAGCAGGCCCCGGCCCGGAGCAACAGCCCATGAAGAGGAGCCCATGCAGGAGCAGGGAGTCTGGGGGGAGCTGCCACCCACCCATGGGGGACCCGTGCTGGAGCAGTTTGCTCCTGGGGGATGGATGGACCCCGTGGTACAGACCCCTAGGGGAACAGACTTGAAGAGCTACTACAATTCTATGAACGTTATAATCTGTGACTAAATGAAGTCTGTGCAACCAGAAGCAAAGAACTTCAACTTTTCCCTTAAAATAATCTTATTTTAATTTATTGCATAGCTTGTGACAACACACAATACATGGGTATCTGTTTTTTTTCAGTGAATTGACTGATCAAGGACCCATTTGCACAGTTTGAGTTCATTTACAAAAACAGATTTCTTTGAAGTCAACACAATATTTTAACACAACACTACTTAGATTCAAAACAAACATTAGCATTTGAAAGATTTTCTCCTAAAACTGAGAACCAAAGTTAAAAAGTAGGCATACCTTGAAATGTAGCCCCTTTTTCCCCAAAAGGGATTGTGTGCATTAATACTGAAGAAAAACAATGTTTCTTTCAGTATCTTTTACACTATGTTGAAATAGAGAAACAAAAGCTGATCTATGAACATAATAATTTATGGCCATCATGTATCTGGCTAAGATCTGACAAACAAAGCTCAGTATAGAGTAAGTAGAAAGTGTGTTCATTCAGTGTGTTCTGGACTTAAGGTTTCATTCAGAACATACACGAGGCACATGTATAGGACTAATGTTTCTGTGAGCATCTTATACTTACATGTCCATCAATAACAGAATGACTCATTTGTGGTCTGCCTGCCTCTAGAAATCCTGAAGAAAAAGTACCCAAACAAAAATTGTGTTCAGAGAATGTTTGTCACTCTATAGTCTCAAACAAGCAAAAAAGTCTCCTACAACCTCACTCAAGAGAGGAAGAGGGAGAACGTGAAGGAAGGTTTCTTAATGACGTAAAAAATATGTATTATAAGCTTCCTCGTATATAATACTATTATCATCAGTTAGCTGTATCTCCTATTTGTTATACTACCAAATGATTATTCATATTTAGTTTCTTACACATGGTTATATTTAATTTCCTGAAATGATCATAATATAAGTAAATTTGTGCTTACCATCAAGAACTTAAAATTATATTTTTATATACACCCGTCAGAGAATTAATTACAGTTTTTAACACAGCCTTCTGAAAACAAGTTATTACCAGCAACGTTATGTTTTTTCTTAACGTATTCTAGTTAATTGTAATTGGTTTGTTTTTAATTACATCATTTGAAATAGTTTTTTTTTTTTATGTATTAACTAAATTAATCACTATTTTGTTTCATTTGGAGATCTTGTTTCTGAAAAGCAAATGGATAGACTTGTTTTCCTTAAAACAACTACTTCACTAATCAGCCTGTTTGTCAAGTGGTTTGTAAAGAAATGCAGTTAAAATAAGAACTCTAGAATAATACTGACAGACAAAAAGCAATCTACTTTGCAAAAGGAGAATAATGTAAATTATTTTATAAAAAGTTGGAGTACCTGATTTTCATGGAAGGCTATATAATGAAGAAAAAATAATCCAAATGATTGGAATTACATCAAGATTTAATATTTGCTATGACTGTGGAAAGAAAGTAACAACAACCCTAAAAAACTTGCTTTAGTTTGGTACAGAAACAAAACTGTGTCTCATTTGTAGCATCTCCTTGTATTATACTGTTCTTTCAAGATTTTTTTTTATATTTTTTTTGGTAAAGGCTCTTTAATACCAGTGCAACACAATTTCTCATGATAGCCTAATAATGTCCTAAAATAATCAGATAGAAGCACAATATTATACCACTTATACATTGGTGTTCTTAGGGAATAATGCTGTTGAAAAATCCAAGACTGGATAATTGAATCCAAATACCTCAAATGCATGCATCAACTCATGGAGAGTCCCTGCAATTTAAATTCTGAGAATAGCAATGAAAAATTCAGATAGTCTGGCAAAATGAAAAGACAGGTTACCTCTGCTTTGTCTACCAGTTTTGTTTCTACAAAGAGAAGTCAGGAAAGTATGATAATACTTAAAACACCTGACTTCCAGGACTGGAAAGGTTTCTTGACTAATAGAAACATAAGAAGGGATCCAAGGACCTGAAAAAGAATTTCCGAGTCATGAGATGAAACAGCAGAGGGGATTCTGAGTTTAGTGGAGAGGGACAAAAAAAAAAAAAAAAAAAAAGCTAAGGTATAACTTATTCTGACTTGCATTAAAAAAATGACAGTGAACAACATACCAGTAAAAAAAAATAATTAGTATTTCTGTCCTAGACTTCTTCTGCACTTGCTTGGAGCAACCTCTTACAGCAGATCTTGTCTTCTACACTTATTTATAAGCATTTTACTAGCATGATATATTTTCAAAAAAAGACTTCAATTTTTTAGATTTAACAAGTACATTCAAATCCTTTCCACATTGCCTCAGCAGGCAACACTCCCACAGTATTTGTTACAAACGTCATTGTACACAGTAAAGAACAGTATATACGAAGTTAATCTGCAACACAGGAGTCCTGAAAACCTTACTTAAATTTCTCTTGGAGAACATTAAAGTTAAGGACTTCTGCTTTTTTTTTTTTTTTTTTTTTTTTTTCCTTCCCAAATATCAGCAGTATTAAGAAAGATTTGTGGGTAGGACTTAAGAGGGCTTATAGGTAGAATTCATATATCGTTTAAGCCATTTTAATGTCATACTGTGATAAAGATGCATCAGATGGAAACAACTGTAACTTACTTGTATATAGCAGACATGCAGTCATATGCCTTTTTTATTTTTAAACAAGAATAAAGATCAAGTGCCCTGGCCTTGAAAAGGTGTTATTTTATCTGTTATTTATAAATTCAGGGCAAAATTCCACATCCCCTTACATTTATAGAATTTAAAAATAAGTATAGAATGTATACACTTAAATAGTCTCAAAAAAAAACAACCAAACAAACACCAAAACCAAAACGAAGTTACATTTATATTCTCTAACGTGTAGATAATAGAAATTCAAGACAGTTATTCACAAACACAGATAATACTAAACCACCACTATAGGTCTGGTTTCTTTCCAACAGTCAAATCTAAATAAATAAAATTATGTCTGCCTTTTCGCTGAAGATCTGTATCCAATGAATTTTTTACAAATGAGAACAACAGCTACAACTAATGCCTTTCAAGGCTCAGCAAAACTGAATTATTAAATCTGTCTGCCTATATCCTATTACAGCCTACTTATGAATACTTGATTTTATTTTGTATAATTGACAACAGTTGTCAGGAAAGGAAGGTTTTAACAGCAATCAAATTAAGATCAACTGGTCTATATGTCACAGTGAAAAGCCTGCATCAAGTGTTGATGAATTAATTGATGGGTCACTGTGAAACAGGGGATGTGGAACTGTGGTGTCATGAATGGTTATATATTGTCTAGTGATGTTACAGTCTTCCTGCTTTAAGTCAAAAACACTGAAAGAGACGGCTTACTAGAATATGAACAAGAAAAATGGACTTTGCATACATAACACCAGATCATTTATGAACAACTTAATTTTTAAGTCATTTATATTACTTAAGTGACTATGTGCATGAAAATTTTAAACTGATGACAGGATGAGTAGCAGCACCAAGATGACACGTTAGACTACAGAGTTTCATTTACCACTACAACAGAAAGCTTTCAGTTATGATACCTACTACAGAGGGGAAGAAAACACTAGAACAGCTGAAACATCCTAAATATTTAAGCTATAACTCCTTCCTTTAGGATGTGATTACAAAATGTAGGCATATTTATACAAGACCAATGGAATTAGTTTTAAAGCATTAATTTCTCTTAATACCAGTGACAGAACTGTGTGTACTTGAGATATTTGATCTGAATTAAGAAACTGATGAAGCAATTGATTAATTGGAATTTAAGCCATCAGTCACTGGATCCATCAACAGATTCATTTACATTCTAAACAATCAGCTGATGGTCTTATAGGATACTGTGTATTAATACACAGTCAATATGATACCACCAAGCTCATCACAGTTCCTTATTGACAAGCACACTTGCTTTTAATCCAAGCTTGATCCACAACATCTTTTTTTGGATTGCTGTATTGATTCAGTGTGCTTTAGTAATTTTTACTTTTATTAAAAACATTATGGAATTATCTTACATACAGCAAACAATGTCCCAAGTGGGAAAAAAAGCATCTACATTCACGTTCACATTCTCAAATTTTAATGCAACTGATTTAGATGACTAAGATATACATGTGGATACTCAAAAGCATTAATTAATTCACCCTTCCTTTTAAAAGGTTTTCATATACTACTTTGCTCCATTGTTTTTCTGATGTATACTAATAATCCCCTTTTGCAGAAACTCAGTGAACAGAAAATAAAGGTAATCTGTATTATTTGTACCTTTACCAGGAACGTGCAATTTTATATCTTGTAAAAAAAAAATAAACAGTAATAAGTCTCAAACTCTGACATACAGAATGCTTATAAGGCTGAACAAGATCTTGCTTCACTTTCCAGATCAAAAAAAATCAAAGGAGGCCAGAATACCACTTCATAATCGTAGAAAAATCAGTACTTGGCAGATGTGCCAAGTATGGCTCTACTGACAGCTCTTATACAATCACAGGAATATTTTTCACTGACACCACTCCCTTTTTCTGCACTTGTTTTGTCTACTATTATAATTTATTTTTTTTTTTGACATTTAGAACCGGAGTAACTTATATGGGGATCTATCCCTATATCCAGAGAATTGAGAATATTTTCAGTTTTGCTCATTAATTTTTAAACCAATTTTGCTAGCACCATGAACATTAGTCATGCTTAAGTACGTATGTTAGAATTATGTTTCACATATAATTATGTTTTCACACTGCAAGAAACAATCATTACATTGCTGCCTATAATAACAGAAATGAAATTAGGATATTTTAACTAGCCCTTCTTGTATTTTTGTCTTAACTTCCAGCAGAAAAATTAATCAAGTAATTTTCTGATCCCAACGCAAAGCACACATTAACACTGATGCCATAAGCCTTGTAAGGTTCAATGCATATATTAAGAATACTGAATAAACTAGCTTCTTAATTTCAGAGCTTTGACTGGACAGCAGTACTCTATCAACATTCCTAACACTTAACTACTTCTAAAGACTGATAATACAAATATATATATATGTATATACATCTTAAAGGATATTTCTTTTACATTATTTAAGGTTCATTTTCTCTCCCAAGGAAAGCAGAGCTCACAAACAAAAAGATATGGAGAAAAGTGTATGGCCAAATATATAAGAATCCATTAAAAGTGCATTTAGTCTCCCAGATTTAGCAGAAGTAATCAGCTTGAAGTACACACCAGTACTAAATGAGGAGCAAAAATAAAGCCTTAGTACCTCATCATACACAAACACATAAAAGTCAACGGTGATGCGGATAAAGCCATCAGATTACAACAGGCATATGAGCAAACAAACAACAACAACAAAAAAACTCTTATTAGGAAAGATGATAACATGCTTTACCAAACAGGAGCCTAGAAAGAAGCAACAAACCCACCCATGAAGATTGACCACTGGACTTCCCTACAGCAAGAAGCACACAACTTCATTTTTTTTTTCCCCAGTTCCTTTTTGCTTGACAAAAGAAAGTTTGTAAAGCTACAAGGACATCTGCAATCAAACTGTAACTGAAACAGTTAAACATGACCTAATTTGCATTTACCCTCCATACATACCAAGAGCAATGACAGTGTGGAAACACTGGCTTTAGCACTTGTATGGAGAGCCCTACTCACCTGTGTACTACTTGGAAAGCAGGCTCTCAGGGTCTCTACCACTGAAGAGATGCTAGACTTACACATGCTCCCATCCCAACTTCAGCCAACTACACCTCAAGCCCCATATGAAAATTAGAAACTGACTACATTTCTAAGTTATGCTTTCCTTATGAATACGTTAAGATTGGTATGAGGATCATTTCTAAATGTAGTGAAACAACTTTAAAACTACTGCAAGGTCATTCCTCATTACACCTAATAATCTGAACTTTACAGTTTATGCAGAAATTCCTTTTTCATAATACAGATAAGGATCACCAAGATATATTTTCCATTAATTTCAAAGAATCATCAAGATAATTTTAACAGGTTGCAGAGCAGAGCTTTCAGTGAAGAAGAGAAAATTATCTAAAAGAAGGTTTCAGTATTTTTATAAATTCATAATGCATGACATGATTCTTAAACAGATACTTCATGGAAATCATACAATAAACTGTTTCTAAGCAGGGAATTCTTGAACCAAACTTGTGAAAGTTGTAAGCGTTAGTGAAAACAGTACTGCATGATGATGAAACAAACTACCTTCACCACATAGTATAAGCCTCCAATATTCCAAACTAAAGGAATACATTAAAAAAAGCTTGCTAAAAAATGACAAAATTCAGATAAATGTGCAGTGATTTTCCAACTAGAGTTGCAAAGGTGTTTAAAGACAGACCTTTAAGAATTACCTAAGAGCATGCATGAATTTCATTTTTTCTGCTGCTCCGCAAAGGGCAAAACTTTTCTAGCATAAGAAAATGGGGAGAAAGAAGTTCCTCTGCGGCCTGTGGAGAGGCCCCTGGTGGAGCAGGCTGTCCCCCTGCAGCCCATGGGTCCCACATGGAGCAGATCTCCACGCTGCAGCCCATGGAGGAGCCCCCAGTGGAGCAGGTGGATGTGGCCTGGAGGAGGCTGCGGCCCATGGAGAGCCCCAAAAGGAGCAGGGGTCTGGGGGGAGCTGCAGCCCGTGGAGAGGAGCCCACACAGGAGCAGGGCTCTGGGGGGAGCTGCCGCCCACCCGTGGGGGACCCGTGCTGGAGCAGTTTGCTCCTGGGGGATGGATGAACCCCATGGTATGGAGCTGTGTGGGAGCAGTGCTTGAAGAGCTGCTGCCTGTAGGCAGCCCACACTTCAGGAAGGATGGCATCCCATGGGAGGAACCCCACAAGGAGCAGGGGTAGAGAGTGACCATGAAGAAGCAGCGGAGATGAAATGCTGGGGACTGACCGCAGCCCCCGTTCCCCTTCCCCTGTGCCACTTGGGGGGAGGAGGTGGAAGAGGGTGGATGGGAGGGGGGGGAAGGTGGTTTTAGTTTGGTTTTTAGTTTCTTACTGCTCTAGCTTGTTAGTTATAGGTAATAAATTTCTCTAATCTCCCTACACCACGTTTGTTTTGCCTCTCACAATAATTATTAAGTGATCTCCCTGTTCTTATCTCAACCCTTGAGCCCTTTCCATCACATTTTCTCCCCTCTTCCCTTTGAGGAGGGAGAGTGAGAGCGCGACTGTATTAGAGCTCAGCTGCCCACCTGATTAAAACCACCACAACCTCAAAGACGAACAAAGTGCTAAGCTAGTCTTCCTCTACTGTTCTACAAATGGACAACCTGGCATTAGAAGCCCATTTCCAACATGTTCATCTGGTCTTCACTTCATTCTCTGGTCCCTACCAAGAAGTAGGTTAAGAGGTCCATTGAATGGTAATGCACTGAAACCTCAGAAAAGTTACTGCACACACAGAGCTGCTGACAACATGCTGAGTCTGACTGGAACTTTACTACAGATCCCGAACTTAAAACATTCTTTTGTACTATTCATGTAGTGACTTTGAAAAAACAAAAACAAAAACAAAAAAAAAAAAAAAAAAAACAAAAAAAAAACAAAAAAAACCCCACACACTTTAAACAGACACCAGTAACTTTTTTTTTTTTTTTTTTTTTTTTTTTATTGTGGTCTCCCTTATTAGAAGTTACACCAGCTAACTTGCTTTCAGGTAACATTATCACATTTTCAGAAGTTAGCATACAATTTTCACATCTACCTGTGCCATTTTAAACGTGAACAAAACCACATATATTACAAAACAATAGAGCTGCTGTATTTCAGTGCAGTTCATATAGCTCACGTACAATTAAAAAATGCAAGCCATGTAAACTGCAGTGAACACTCGCTTCGGATTTCAAGATATCCAGACTGCTGCTCCACCCAAGCTGCCAAATGCTCCAAAATCACTGGAGTGTGAGAACAGGCAGATTTATGACCAACACAATATACAAGCTCTTCGATACATACCAGAAACTTTTTTTTCAACCCTTTTTAGTTATTGTATAAATTTACAGTGAAGTATTTCCTTGTTACTATTTTAATGCAAACCTAATGCAACATATGCACTGTGCAAGACATCCAAGTATGCACAGAAAATAATTAGGCAATGAAATACATTTTATCTTCTAATAACATTTTACTGTGTAATTTTTACATCAATAATACATATAGCATAATAGGATTAGCAGCTTAACGTTTCTACCTCATAAAAACCATCAGTGTCAGGTATATTCGTATCTTCTAGCATTACTCAGTGGCTTAAAGTAGATACCAAACATTTCAAGCCTGCATTAAATCAAATGTAAAAAGGGGAATAGGAACTTAAGTACAGAAACACATTAAAGTAGTTTGGACAGGATGTTGGCAAATACTCATGCCCTGAAGATAAACTTTTATCTGGCTGTATGTGCAAAACTTAACTCCAATCATTTATCATTCTTTATAGCAATACATTTTTCAAAGCATTTTAATTCACAGGCAGGTAAGTTTTATAGCATATGTTTTCTAAACATAATAGAAAATGTCAGAATGTGTGATAAATGCAACACTTTTAAGCTTTACTATTCTGCAGTAGGTGGTTTTACAAGGAGATTGAAAATGACCTATGTTTGAGGCAACTACATTTGCAAAAATGAAGAGCTACGGAAGCCTCAAAATAAAAATGATTTTCCTGTTCTTTATTTTCATTTTACTCATGCCATCATTGATAAAATAGTTACAAGTAAAAAAAAAAAAATCCTAAAATTACTTAAGTAGAAATTTCAATACAAGTTATATGGTCTTTTTCATTGAATCATAAAATCATTAAGGCTGGAAAAGACCTCCAAAATCATCTAGTCCAATTGTTCCTCTACCACCAATATCAGCCACTAGATCATGTCCCTAAGTACTACATCTACCCTTCCCTTAAACACCCCCAGATCTTGTCCTCCAGATCTTGATGTTGAGCAAATGATGGTAGTAACAGAAAAAACACCACAATCAAGTTTATATACATTACCTGTATCTTTGTAATGTGGCATTTTTTCTATACATTAAAGGCATTTCAGGAGCTAGATAATGAGCTACAACATTCATTTCACAGGGGCATAACAGCATCAATTTACAACAAGGTGTCTGGGAACTTCTGGAATTTTGAAGCCAATGTTTGCCACTGCCCTCGTACGTCACCAAGGATGTAGTTGTCAGTGTACTGCCAAGGACAGCAATCAGCTAGCCTTCAGGACCAATGCCACTACTGTCTAAGGAGAAAGATGAGGATCCTCTTTACTACAATTGCTCTGCATCTTTGCAGTTGAACCCCCTGAGAGAGATACAGGAAATAGTGATACTCTTTCCCATGGTGCAGTCACCACTTAGAGGGTTATCTGAGGTCATCACATGTTTGAGAAGCTTAATTGCTAGGATGAGAGCCATTATGGCACATACAGAGGGTACAGACAGAGTCAACAGAATTGTTTTACAGGATGTCCTGCTTGTGAGATTACACTTTTACATTTGCAAAGCTTAGCAGTGCTCACTACAGACCTACGCAGTCCTTATCTGTTTGTGGACAGCAAGTCTAGCAGGGCACCCCTCCAGTAGGCTCACTAACCAGCTGAGTCAAGAAGCTGTATTCCACATACTCCAGGAACCTCCTAGACTGCTTCCTCTGGGCTGTATTGTATTTCCAGCATGTCTCAGGGAAGTCGAAGCCACCCATAAGAACAAGTGCTGGCAATTGTGCAACTTCTTGTAGAAGTTGCTTGTAGAAATTCTACAAGCTGCTTGTAGAATGCCTTGTCCATCTCTTCATCCTGGTTTCCATCCAACTTCTGACCCCACCAGGATGTTCACCTTGTTGGCCTTTCCCTGATCCTTACCCATAAGGACCCAACCTTATCACCCTGAGCTCTACAACATTGAAACACACTCTAATATAGAGAACCATGCCACTGCCCCTCTTTTGTTGCCTATTTCTTCTGAAGAGCTTATAGCTGTCCAAAGTTTTGTTACAATTTTGAAAAATATGAGTATGTTTGTGACTGATAATTAACACGAGTAAATATAGCAGTGTTAAGGAGTTTTGTAAGTGAAATCCAAGAAACTCATCTCTGATATGAGGAATATATCTCCTAAAATACTCACATAGGTAAGACCAAACCAGTGTAATGCTGCTCAGAAAAATACAAGGTACTACAATCATGTAACTGACATTATCTTTACAGGAAGGTTCTTCACAATCAGAGGAATTTGTTTGCAAGAATTTGTAAATTATTTCCTATTTCCCTATTGCTTCCATTGCACAGCTATAGTAGTAGACATTTTGGAATGTCTAGGCCTATATATTGAACTTAGAAACATACAAAACAATCTTCTGATGACTATTTGTGGATGATCATATGCTTAGAAAATTAGGTTATTTTAAAGTTACATTTCAGCAAGAAAATGTATGAAAAGATCAGATCAGACTGTATGAAGTCTAGAATCCTTGGCCTTCAGCTACCAAATTTGTGCTACTTGGTAATTGCTCATTGGGTTTTACTCGTCATTGAGTGGTTTGGGTTCGAGGGAACCTTTAAAATTAATCTAGTCCAGACACCCTACCATTGGGAGGGACACCTTCCACTAGACCAGATTGTCCAAAGCCCCATCCAGCCTGGCCTTGAACAATTCCAGGGATGGGGCATCCACAAGTTCTTTGGGTAACCTGTTGTGGTGTCTCACCACCCTCATAGTGAAGAATTCCTTCCTTTCATCTAAATTACTTCTACCCTCTTCAGTTTAAAACCATTACCCTGTCCTATCAGTACAGGCCACTGTAAAAAGTCTCTCTCCATCTTTCTTATAAGCCCCCTTTAAGTATCAAAAGGCTGCAATAAGGTCTTCCCGGAGTCCTCTCTTCGCTCCAACTGAGTTGGTGCAGCACCTTACGCTTGGCCTTATTGAACTCCATGAGTTTCATGTGGGCCCACTTCTTAAGCCTGTCAGGTCCCTGACACACTGAACAGTGACATTTATGTGATGAATTCAGTGTTATGTTGAACCTATTTGCAGTGCAAAAGCAAGTAATGAGGTTTCTGAGAGACATGAGACCAACAAAGAGCAACCAATTATTTTCAGTAGGTGAACAGATGAACCTTGAAATACAAAAATCCTACAGTTACTGTAGTGCTATCTGTGACCAGTGAAACTGAGCAGCCAGTGGGAGTTGTTCTCCAGAGTATTTCCTCTAGCAGCACAAGCAAATAAAAAACAAACACAAAAACATTTTTTGCCAACGTCATAGTTGCTGAGTGTATAGAAGTTGATGCATTAAAATTCATCTGTGGACCATATTTTAGTAGACTTCTGCCTTTACATTTTTTCCAACTCCAATTTTGTTGGAGGAGGAATACCTCAATAACTATCTCAGTACTTCAACATTTGGGAAAACTGTTTTTTGCAGAAGCATTGGCTTTTGCTCTATATAGAATCAAGTGTCTCGCAAAAATGCTAACTGTGCAAAAAGATTTACGGGGTTCAAATATCATAGTCAGGAAAGTTGAAGTAGACCAGTAAAAAAAAATCTATTTTACCCTATAGAAATTCAGCTTCTATCAGGAAAGACTGAAGAGAAAACCCAGCTTTCCTTTTCATAGTATCACAAAGCATTATCCATGCAACAAGAAGGACCTTGGGAAAAAGAAAAGGGCTAAACTAAAATTAATCAGTTCTTATCCTCCTGAAAAGCTAAAAATGAAAAACAGTAGAATAACAATGTTATGATAAGTCTGGTCACAGCCAATTAGTTAGCAGTAGTACAGAAGACACAATTCTTCCTAGTCCTAGAGTCTATGAAGCATGTCATATACCAAGAGGCAGTCATCTACTGTTTCTTTTAGCTGCAATAGCTTTAGAAAATAACCATTCCCATGTACAATACTATTGTACTGCCAGGTCACCTTTCTCACAGGAACCTTTAATTTGTGGCCAATTTCAACCAAGTTATGGTTGAAACCAACAAACTCTTGTGATTTCACAACTGAAAGCTAAGAGAGCACTAATACTACGGATACCAGGTCTTATAAACGCATGCACCAGGTTTTCAAGAATGACCAGGTTCAGTTCATGTTAGAACACCTCTGTGTGTTAATATAATTAATACCTGACCTGTATCTGAATCTGGTCACTGAACCAAGGCACGTATGTACTTATAGAAGTCATAACCAAGTTTGAGAACAGGTATTTGAGCTCAGAAAAGAATTTATCTTTGAAAATTGTCTCTATTAGAGACATGTATAGAAACATGTAACATGCATAGAAACATATTATTCCCATAATGCTGAAGTCATCAACACCTGCTTCAGTCAGCAGTTCCTGTGGACAATCAGAAAGTTACACAATGATGTCTGGAATGCTCCATCTAGCTTCTAGCATCTAGCACCTGCATATATGCAAATGTAGAGAGCATACCAAGCTATTAAAAAAAAAAAAAAAGAATCTGGAAATTCTGTGTTAGGGGCCACTAGGGCTTAGCTTAATTTTAGTTAAGGAAACTCTGTTGACATAACACTGATCTTGGCTACATTTGCTTAACAGCTTTCTGCTAAGGTAGTCAGTTGTTTTTGGCATGATGCCTACTTGTACATCCAATGAAAATAACCTTTAAACCACCTTTTTGTAGCAAATTCAGCATGAATGTTTACCTTTAATCTTGTGAAGAGTTGATAAACAGGACAAATCTCCCAAATTACTTCTCATCTCTGCTGTATATGAGTGGAAATCATGAGATTCTGCCAAAATCTTCCACTCCACACCCCCTTTCAAATAAAGATATTCCAAGGTTTTACTCTCCTTTTTCTCCTTTTTTTTTTTTTTCCCAGTTTTTTTTTTTTTTTGAAGCTAACAAAGACCTTGTAGAAGTTTGTTATATGGGGAGCCTGACAGTAGCGAAACATTCAAGACAGAGGATTGCCCTCCCACACCCCAAAGTAATTAATATTACTTAATAAGTATTAATAATTAATAATAATTGATAACCCAAGATTACCCAAAGTAATCTTAACTCTAAACTCAGCCATCTAGCTGTCTCCTTTCACACAGAAATATCAACTGATCAGAAAGTCAAAAATGAATAGGAAACAAACTAAAAAGCCAATCAGAGAGTAGAAGAGAGTAGAGTAGAAAGAATCCTAAAAAATCTGTATTCCTAAAAGTTCATTTGGGGAAAGAGAGGATGGGAGGAAAACAAGCACATAGCATTGCCTCATTTCTTCCATGGCACCACACATGGGTGAAAAGGAGGCTTAACTGTTTTAGACTGAACTTCATAAACTACCAAATTATAAATCAAATTGCTTCTTTTCTGACTGAAGAAATAAGATACTGAAGTGCTGCAGACAACATTAATATGTGGTGTAAATACTGAAATGGGAAAACATGGAAGTGAGGTGGATTTTAAAATTAGTTCAAACTCTTTGCTTTACTCTTTATAGATTTATGGTAACAAATTATAGTTAAATTGTTTTATTGCACAGAAGATAAAATAAAATTACATATAGAACATAAAACCATGCAAAAACTAATGTGCTTTACAAAGTATTTAAAGTGTTGCCTATAAATTAAGCCATAAATCAGTCAAAACCACAACATCGAAGAAAAAGCAATTACAGATGTAAGTGTTCGCTCTTTAGTCAAAAAACAATTATTGCCATATGTTTGAAGTTCAGTGTTGCTTTTTTTTTCTTTTTAAGAGTACAACATGAATATAACTAGTCCACCTGTTGCATGTTTACACAAAGTGAATTTTCAATGCTAAAAATCACATTCCATGTATAGTAGAAGTGCACATGAAATAATTTATATCAGAATTCTGGGCAGATTTCACTGAATTTGCTCTTTGTTCATTTTACAGTATAATGAACTTTTACCTAGTAGTTACACAACTCCTTCAAAGTGTTCACAAGCATTTTTTTTTTATTTAATATTTTTATTTAGGGACATGCCAATCTTACATAATGAACTTTTAAAATAGGTAGTTTTATTTTCTAGATTGCAAATTACTGGAAAATCTTAATTAAGACATTCAAAGAAAGCTGACTGAAGTAAACCTAAACACTGAATATTGACGTAGACTTGAACTATCTTACCTTCAAAAAATGTTTTTTCTCCCCATGTTTCTGACACAGGGATTCACATTCCCTTTTTCCCCATCTGTACCTTGCCAAAGAGATAGTTCTACTTATATTAACTGTGATCCTTGATTTACTCTTCATATATATTTCAATAAAGTTACAGAGCCGTCCTATGCAGATGCATTTCTGGTCTACATTGACCAATGACAAGCACACCTATGCCTCATCCTTCAACTATTAGTACTAATGGGAAAGCATACAACACAATGTCTTAAAACCTCTCATAACATAATCCAGGAACTTAAGAATTAACAAGGAGGTAAAAATGCTACACTGTAGATATGCAAAATATGAAATTGAAGAACTTCCACCACTGTAAGCTAAGCAGCTGTTTTGTTTTGTTCTTGTTCATTTATTCCAACAGTAACAACACTTCTAATATAAACCGCTGCAAGGATCCTAATTAAGGACAGCAAGCCAGCTCTCTGCAGATGAACAGTATTTGATGTTCCTGCAACAGCAAACACTACAGAATATTGTATAATGAATTCTCTGCATATTTCTACTGCACACCCATCATTTGAAGATATTACCACTGCTACATACTGGACAGGATGACAATTGTTTCCAAATGCCTAGATATCTAATAACTAATACTACATGTCTAGTACACAGTAGGAAAAGCGTCAACACACCTTCTACCGCTTATGCATTGCAAGCAAGTTATTTAGTTCAAAGTAATTCTTCTATAGAGCTATAATTGTTCTTACAACTTTTCTAGCAAGTGTAATTTCAGATGAAATAGTTTTTGGATAAGAACTAAGGGATAACACTGCAAGCAGCCCAAAAGGGAACATCATCAATCCTTTTATAATCATGCTGGATCCAAGAGCTTTGAGTTGTCAGAAGCGTTACATATATTATTAAATTATGATACTGTGGAACAGAATAAAAAGAAAAGTCAACATACCATGAACCAGAAAGTAGTTAAACGAGATTGAGATTATATACAGACAACTATGAAACAGTCAGTCCAGACCAGTTACAGGTTATCTAGTGCACCTAACCAGCATTTCAAAGTCATTACTAAGACAGTAACAACACTGTAATTTATTCTTCTTTTAGCAAATTCGTAGCTCCAATAGTGTTCTATAGGCTACTCAAGTATTTGTTTTCTCTTGCAAATGACCTCCGCAAATTTAACTTTTTGTCTGAAACATGTCTGATAGAACTCCAATGCCACAGTAAAATACCGAAGTACTCTTAATATAGGGTTTACGAATATCACAGCTCTTAACTTTGTGAAATTTAGTGCTGTGGAAAAACATTACGCAGCAATTCATGATCTGAGTAGTAGTAATAATACAAAGAAGGGAAACTCATTTGATTTATATGGGGGCTGTTCAATTGTCATTTCCAAACTTTTACCAAAGCAGCTTTATTTTATAGGTTTCCTATAAAGGAGATATTTGTTTCTCAAATATTGAGTACTCCACTACCAGCATGTGAGGAGAAATAGAATTATGAGAAGTACTTTTCTTCCTCTCTCTCAGAGAAAGTGTTCAAGGGGTGTAGGGATTGCGGCCAGGATGGGACAGCCCAAAGAGACAGTATTATTTCTGAAGTAAAATATTTAGTTATCCTAAAACATGTTTTAGGTCATTTTAATATATATTTTTTAATCATCTTAATTACATTAATAAGACAATATTTCTTTTTTTTCAATTTAATAACTTGAATATAATCAAGTAACATCTAATATTTTGCAAGATAATGATTAGACAAATAATTTAAAAATACTGTGAAGTCATATTAAACAGTCTCCTAGATATACTAGAGTAGTCTTAATATTACCTTTAAGTTTTGTTACATCAATTCATAAAAGTAATCTATGTAGAAGAACATATTTATATAGGTCTCATGTTCACAGTAAGATTTCCCATTTTAGAGTCCAAGCTTACTCTTTTTCTCAGATATGGACACCCTCCCATTAACATGATGAAGACAGATGTCCTGCCATCAATTTATTTGACCACAATGCACAATCTAAAATATTACTGCAACAACAAAGTTATCACGTAACCAATTAGAATTATCAAAACATACCAGTTTTTTCCGATGTTCTGAGAAACACCATGTCAGATGGGATTCGTTGATTCTGAGAGGGAAAAAAAGGTATATTTTTTCGTAAGTAGGAAAAAAAGTGAATTCTAATCGAACGTCCAGTAAGATCTGTCACCAAAAGGTCACTCTTGGATTGAAACTCAATTAAAATAGGATTTATCAAAGCACTTTGCATTCAGCGTTTGCAATTCAGAAATCAATATTTTCAAAAAATTATACAATAAGCAAACAACAGCTAATCCTTTCAGATGTTCATTGTAAATGAATCATAGATACCTGCAGACCTCCAAGTCTTACATTTTCATGACTGAAAAGAGTAGTTTGAGCATATAAATATCTTACAGAAATATTAAAAATAATATTTTACTGAGTAAAATCCTGACATTCAGCAGAGATAAAGAAAACAACAGTGAAATTTAAAACATTCATCTCATCATTTAAGTTGTAATCATTGTATATACCAAATATTCCCTTGCATCCTCCTGTCTCCCTCTCAACGCACTCAAATGTACACAGGGGAAACAGCAAGGCATGGAACAACATTTTCCATTTTTACATGTTTATAAACCTCTCCATTACAAAGAGAAAAATAGAATTTCTTTCTCAGTACCAGCATGTCAGGTCAGCTACAGCTGCAGGCTTATTCTGCTATTTCCCTTTCAAGTATGTAATTCGCTGTATCTAATCATGTTTCCAACTTTTTGCTGATTATAAGTTCAATCTATACTTTTGCAAATTAAACAAAATTGGACAATACTGCCATCCACCACACATGCTATCTGCTGTCTAAAAATGTAGCTCTCCCATCACTTGTGAAGAAAGCATATACCAGCACCAGATACACACTGCCACTACGGGACATAAGAATGGAAAACCAGGGGAGTGAAAATAACCAACATGTCAAAACTTGAAAGATATACAGGATTAGAAAAGAAAAGTGACAGGCTAAGCTGACAGGAACTGGAGTGAACACTGGAAATGGCAATGAGAAAAGATTGATAGTAATGAAATGCAGTTTCTTCTATCATAGCTTATGCCTCGTGTGCCACATGTCATCCTGTTCAATCCGGAAGCTAAACACAAGGATTCATTTGCTTTTCGTTTCCAGACTGCACTTAACTAATTAAGAAATCTCAGTGTATTATTAGCAGTGACTATTAGTTTAATGCTAAAATGTATTTCTTAAAATTCATTTCAGATTACTTATTAAGAGGGTATAATTCACTAAGTTTCACTAAGAACAATATTTTTCAAAGAGCACTTCCACTGGAGAATAAATTTCAGGTTTTCATGTTCAAGGCATTATTGTTTGATATTGCCTTGAAAGCCACTTTACGGCTAAGGCTCATCTTTTACTTCTGAAGAGCTCAACTGTCTGTTTGAAGTGAGAGTGGAAATGAAAATAAATGTAGCTGACAAAACCCATCAATCATATGGCATACATGAACTTCATGGATTTCAGTCTTAAAAAACCTGACTGAATTTACTCAACATAAAAAGTTAAGAGATTCAGTATATACACATTTCAAAACTTTGTAAGTGAAGTGTGAAATGGGGAATAATTGTAATCAAACTGCAAAACTAATACAGTGGTAATTCAATTGTAGCTTTATTTTCTCCATAAACTGCAAGGTATAGAAAACTACTTAGTTATTTTATAGAGAAGAAAAGCAGTGAAGGTAGGTTTCAGATAGTAAGCAGTCATACTAGCCTGAAAACTTCAAGACATTAAACAGTGAAACACCTCAAGTCATCAATGTGGTGCAGAGAATCCGGTCTGTAAATTTAAGAGTAATCCTAGTCACAGTAATATATTGATTCACTGCATCAACACAGAAGATACATGTAATATCCCACAAAAGTTCTATCACAGAAAAATGTAATTGGTTCAAAACTGATCTTTACATGCAACACAAGTACATGCAGCATGTAGCAGCTCTAACGTACTTATCCCAACAGGAATCTAAACAACAGTCTGGAAAACAGCATTAGTTCACATTCAAAAACCTCTTAGAGGAATCAACACAAACACAGAGGAGTATTTTAGTTTGTTTGGTTTTGAGTCAAGTGTCCTTAAAGGTAAAGATGTAGGACTGACAACACTACTCTAAAGCACAAGGAAGTCAGCATTTTGAGTATTCTTTGATTTGAAATCAGGCATGTAGTTTCTCATTTTTAACCTTCCACCTTTTTTACTCTTTTCAAAGACATCACGTCCCCCTCATTACTGAGTGTCAGGACTTTTTTTTTTTTTCTTTTTTTTTTAAAGTAAATCAATCCATAGCAGTCTCCATCTCTTCCCCCCCCCCCCCAGTAAACAAGTTCAAAAATTAAGAAAATTAATCAAGATCAAGAAAATTAAACACAGCTTTATGTGACAGAGAGTTTGGGACACAAACACTGAAACAGCTGATGTTTTTTACCACACATAATGCCATACAGTAACATTTGCCTCAGTTCTTGAGAAGTCCCACTCATAACAATATCATTCCTGACCATGAAACATCCTCGATACTATACATGTTCTAACACTAAGTGAAGTTTTCAATTACTACGAAGAAACATTCCTGAAAGTACCATGCAATCACAACAGTGCCATTTAGAATAGCGTGATCTGAATAAATGTCAGTCAACTGCAGATTTTATTATATAGGTTCAGCTTTCAAGGTTTCTGGTTCAGAAGCGGAATTGGAAACTACAGCTGTATTCTCTATTGATTCAGTATAGTTCAGTATAGATGAGCTATGAAAATGGCAAGTCAGGAAACAGAAGCAATGACCAGTCCCACTATCTCACATAAACAAGAAGTTTGAAAACCAAGTAAGTCTGGAAATTTTAGAAAATAGATGCATTTTCTGGTTTCTCTAAAAACTCTACATGGATGGTAAAAAATCTCTACTCATACCTTGAAATTATGCACTTTTATAAATCAATACTTAATCAGTTGCAGCAATTCCCATTCATTTATTAAAGTACAAACAGCTAAAAATGTATGTTCTTGTCTGTATATCAACAGTATTCAACTTGAAGATGCTGCTTACCCACAACCGTAGCATTGGCATAGCATTTTTAAAATTTTGCCTTACAACATTAAATAAAAAAGTAGTGAAATTAATTATCCATTATGAGCCCAGATTCAATCAGGATTAATGTTTCATATTCAGATTTGGGGAAAAAAGGAAGACGAATGTCAACCTTAATAATATATCCTGTGTGCATATTAGGCAAAATAAAAATAATAATAATAATTAAAAAAAAAGGAAGGGACAAATTAAATGTAAACTCAAAATTAAAGATTTCCTTAAATGACAGTAACAATAGACCAGGCATACAGGCATCTGTATGTCTTCATATAGATTAACTATACATTTTTGCAACTTCCCTACCAGCTCTGACAAATCTGTCGCACAAGTTTCAGATTACTAGCTTCATGCCTACAAACTTCTAATTACTTGTAAACAAGCTAAAAAACTTGACCAACATCCCTAAAAATTTGCAAAAGTCTAACAATAAATTTCGCATAATAGTCTAACTAACAATCCAATACAGATTTAAGTAGAAGTTCTAATAATTAGAATGATTTTTTTTTTTTACTATCATTACCAGCTGCAATGAAGAATCTCTCATATTCAGTACATTGAAGAGTAGGTACAAGGTGAGTTTTTCAAGAATCAAGTCTTTATACCTGACAAAACTGGGCAGAATCCAATTAGTTACATGATCATTTTTTAATTTTAATAGAAAACACATACCTTGATTTTATATCTTTTTAATGGGTTCTCTCTTAGTTTTTCTTACCTGTGACAGTGAAAACTTTTATGCATTAAGGTTTAATGCATAAACCTTTTATGCATTCATATTTGAATTTACTCTTGTATACAGGGAAGGCTAGATACTGTATTGTCTTTACCTTCTCTGTGAGAAAAAAAAAAAAAACAGTACTTAAGACTGGCATACCCTTTTCCATCAGGTTTTCAATATTTTGGAAGTAGGCAGAAAGGTACTACATGATTTCTAGTTAAAAAACAAGTCACTATTACTGCCGACACTGTAGAGCAAAGATCTCCCTGAAAGGATAGAGTACCTGATATTTAGTCACTATAAAAGACTGACTATCCAAAAAGAGATGGCAAGTGTGCAGCAAAAATCTTTAACACCTCATTATTGAGAAAATTAAGTTCTGTTATATATTGTCACAGAAAACAGCAACAAATGTCAATCACGTTTACCCTCTCACGTCATATTTATCAAAGTGAAACAAGTTAAAACAAGAACACATATAACTTTGAACATTCAGAAACCTTTGTAATCTCAACTACCATTCAGATGAAGCTAGAAATGTTTATTGATATGCAGGGAAATCTGGATATAAAAGTCATAAAAATTACTACAATACTATGTTTTCATAAGTCTGAGCTGAATCTGAGCTCTGAGGAAGGAGCGTTTCCATTTCTCTTCCAGTTTGTCATTGCTGCTGACTTCTTTTCTACAGATCTAGCTATGATAAGACAAAAGTCAGCATAAACTAAGTGCTTCTCCAGTTGCTGGGCTTCATTTTTATCATGTTATCATCACGTTATTATCATGAAATCTTTATTAACAAACTTTTGCAGTTCCCTCACAGTCTTCCAATTCTCCTAAGACTGCCCATCAGCTCCAGATCCACAGTTTTAGGTTTATTGTTCTTTCTTCTCCATACATACTGTTAAAAACCATGTATATTTTTTTTTTTTTCATGCACTAAAACATTCCTGCTTGCTTCTGTGTTAGAAATCAAAGAGGCACTTCACAGTTGTTTTCTTGCATCTGCATGCCCTGCAACACTACATGTTAATAGTCACAATCTTTACAAAAGCTGGTTTAATTTCACTTCACACTTGAGATTAAAAGAAGTTGTGTGTCCCTTTACTGCTATCCAAGAGAAGCTCTCAAAGTATTAAAACAAAGCTTTACTGTTTCACGTTTTAAAAAAACTATTTTATGTGTTACTATTAAATGTGTTAGTATTATTATTGTGTTATGCCCTCTTCACATCCTCAAAAAGTGCTCCAAACAGTCAAAAAGCTACAATAGCACTATAACAATATCTTAACTCACCAAGTCAGCCCTTCAATTATCTTCAAGAAAACCATGTGCACCTCTGCCTCCATAGAAAAAAGTAAATAAATTATTTTAACTCAAGCCCAAGAGATTAAACAACTAGAAAGCAGCATGCCTGTTTGAAGCAAGAGAGAGGGGAATGTTTTGCAGCTAACATATGCAAATGTCTTTTAGCATTTAACAACTAATACTATTTTAAACTTTTCAGGCCTTTTCCTGACCTAATATTAACACCTTACAAAATTTTCATTTGAAATTAAAGACATATTACTCAAAGCTAACCTGTTCTAACACTGCAGTTACTTAGAGCTGATTTGAAATTGATCAGTCCTACAAAAATGAGAGGATATTCAAAGCTCAGGTACAGAAAAGCTTCTCATTTAAGTTGTTAGTATTTGTGATGCAGTTACTAGTTAACATATGGATCTTCAGCTCAAATGAGTCATTAATTTCACTGCAGAAATGCTGCTGATGCATCTTCCAGTCAAATACAATGTTAACTTGTTCCTTTGCCATTAGACTGAGCAATTGAACATTTCACTCCTGACTGGTTCTTTGGCTTAAGAGTCATACTCTGAAATTGAGAAGTGCTTACTCCAACAAAATACACTTCTAAACAGAACCAGAAAACATTTAATTTCATTAGTTTGCAGACACCCACAGTTAGGCCAGAAGCAAAATTGAAAAAAAAAAAAAAAAAAAAAAGCTGTGATGGTGCAGGAGAGAGCTTGTGGATGAAATGCAACATTCAAATAACTAACTATATGCATCGTACTGAGATACCCAAGAAAAATCTTCATCAAAAGGAACTGTATCCACTACTTTTTCATTACAAACTTCAGGTACTCACAACATATGGTCTGTAATCTCCTGTAAATAATGCTCAAATAGATGCTAATGATCTACCTCATACAACACAAAAGTAATCCTAGTTTTCGAAATTCTAGCAAGATTCAACAAGTGGATGGATCTTAGTAAATTTCAGGGAAGGCACATTACTTATGCAGCCACTAGAATCTTCCCTATGTAGTATAACAATTAATTACAGGTTTAAAGATAAAGACCCTAAAAAGCTTCTTTATCAAAACCAAAGCAAATATTTATTCTCAGTCCACTAGAAGCTCTGGAAGAGGTGCAACTGAGCAGCTGCAAGCTGACTCCATCTGAACTCTAAAAAAGGTGTAATAAAACACAGACACAGAGGCCAGGCACAGTAATGTTAATCTTGTCCATGCTAACATATGCTGCCTGGAAGGTCCCTACAAGACATTAGGTATAGAGAGCAGACCAAAAAAAAGCAAGAAATAGTATGAACTACACATGAATAAATCTATTTTTAAGAGCAGCAAGACGAATGACGCTTGGGTGTGTTATTTTTCTTTAAACTGAAGGAAAAAAACTGAAAGCAAGGAAATAGAAGTTATACCAAAAACAGAAGAGGGGTTTCCCATATGTTGCTGAAAATAAAAAGAAAATAATCTCTATCCACTAACAATTCATGAGTTCTCCAAATTCTTTGAGAAAAAGAAGAGGTATTAACAAACAAGGAAGCATAACATGAATCAGGAGGGCAGATCTATTGAAGGATTTTTCCTTTTTAAATAGTATTCCACTAAATAGTTGTAATCCCATGAAGAAGTTTAGAAAAGTCTAATCACTGACTAGGTTCCACTAGCTATTCTTCTTGCAAACAGCAATTTGCAATAAAAGATCTCAAACAAGGCTGGATTCAAGGATATAAGCTTCAACTTGAGGTAATTTTCTAGGATCAAGGGCTTAGTTCTTTTTTACAAAGCAGAACAGGAATCACTTAGCACCAAGGAAGTCTGTTGCCTTTCCAGAATGAAATTCCATAAAAATTTTGTCTGACAAGAAAAATTTGTTAACTTGGACGTCACAACAGCTTCATAGTATGCTGAAAAGCCTTTGACAGCACAGCATGATAGGGAGGATGAACTAGAAATCTAGCCCATAAGGTTCTTTATTACACAGCTTGAATTTAGGTCTCGTTACAGATGAGTTTCTTCCAGATCACTTACTAAAACAAACCAACTGAAGTAAGCATCACTGACTTTATTATAATACTAATACAGAGTGAAAAAAGAGTTCACAGCTCTCCTTCACCATTTGCAATAAAACTAACTTGAAAGTCCCCTCCCATTTTTAATACATTAAATTTAACCTGGAAGGCTTCAGACATCAGAAAACATGATTTAAACAGTAGGAGGCAGTCAGACAGCTTAGAGTATCTAGCACAGCACAAGCCAGAGAATGTCATTCAGTAATTGTATTCCCTTCACTAGATAAATTCAAGCATATAACAATTCATAAAATGAATGTCTACATTCAATTAAACCTAGAATTAAATCCAAAAAGAGACTTCCTTCAAGTTTCTCAAATAAGACTTGAACTAAAATATTACTTACTTAGTACTTCACAGATAAGTACCTCAATATACTTTTCTTCAGAAGATAATTAGCATGTTAATAATCTTTAGTCTCTAAAATATATTTTAAAAGTATCAACCTTTTCCACTATGATGAGGTCTCCAACTTGTATGTCTGAACTCTTAACTTGCACTTTACCTTGAAGAAAAAAAAAACACAAAAACACATAATCAACTTAAGCAGGCATTAATAAAGTCACAAAAGTATAAATGCAAGTTATACTTAAAGACATTATTATTTTGAGAAAATGTTACAAGTTATACAAAAGTGATGTTTGAAGAACACATTAATAAATTTGATCTGTTTGAATAAATAACTCTAGTTATTTATTCGTTCATTTATTCACTTGTAGTACCAGGTTCTTGCTACAACTCCAGAAAATGTTGCTTCCTGGAGTTAAAAAAAAAAAAAAAAACACAACAAAACAATAACAAAAATACAACCAACAAACAAACCCTGTAGACAAAGTACAAGTCATGATATAACAACATCCTCTTCCAAGATACAACAGGTGGCCAATTCAGACCTGTTAACTCACGATATAAACTCATACGTATCTACACAGCCTGACAAGCTAAAACACAGACAGGCCCATACAAAATCTCTCTCTTTTTCCAGCAGAAACAGTATATTATTTCCAAGCAGCAGGTATCAGGTAAGTTATATCAAAGCATGGCTAGGTTCTTAAAAAACAAAAAAAAATCAAAACCAGACCAAATAAATTAGAAAAGATGTTCCACAAAAGGATAGCAGGTACGGCAAACAATTTGCAGTTTAATAGGAAGTATTATTAATAGCAGATTTTTAATGCACATTCTATCATTTCTCAAAGTTCTATGACAAAAACTAAGGTAACTTCCAAATCTAGAAGACCTCCTCATTGTAATGCTTAATGAAGAGATCAGCTAAACACAATCTCAGAAAATTCCTCACATTTATATGCGCATTTAGTCAAAGGCAGTAAAATTTATCTTATTATTATTATTTTCAGCACTTTAAAGTCACATTTCATGCAAAAAAATAGCTTTTTTATGTTTAATTTGATCTAGTTAACAATGAATTTGATCCTTTAATTGACTTAATACACTTTCATACATTTATTAAAATTAATATTTAAGAAATTAATATTAATCAATTTTCTTAATAAATTTTCCAGGATGCTAGCAACTTGAAGATACAGAAATATATAATAATGTCAGTGGAGGTCAGAACTACTGTTTTGGCCTGCCTGCATAGTTAATTCTGAAAGCTGGTCTTTATTACTGATAGTCTTTTACACCAGTTCAATTTTTTAGGTGCCAAACACACCTTTGCCTCCCACTCTTTTTAATACATAACCAACCATATCTTCATTTTGACTTCCAACCCCATCATAACACATTTGTGACAGTGAAGAGATGAGTAGAAGACCTGAGTACAAAAAAGATGTAGCAAGAAGCATTAGCTCTCTACAGGAGTTTCAAGATAACTACAATGAGAATGAAGTGTCTTTGTCTTGTCTTTTTTTTTTTTTTAAAGGAATCTAAAGTAACTTGTACTAAAGATCAGCCACTAGGAGTGGTCTAATATGAAATCAACATTTAGACTTAACTGTACAAGCCTGTGAATTCTCTTTATAAATTCACAAGTTTAGACTAGAAGTGAATAGTATATACTAAAACAAACGGTAATCTTAATCTTAATCTGTGATAACCAACTCAATTAACTGGTTATGGTAATAACAGCCACAAAAATCCATGTATTTAAGCTATATTAAGTCTCAAATCTGTGCCACCTACAGTCACATATGACCAAAACTATTCAGCAATACTAAATCAAATGAAACTAATAGCAATTTTATCAACTTGAACAACTGAAACTTCCAGTCATATTATAACAGCATGTACCGTAAAGATCAAAAGACACTAACAATTCTCCTGACAGGGTAGAATATTCATTTGTGGCACTGTAAGGCAGACAAAAAGCAAAGACTCCTACTGCCAAGTATATCGACAGGAACCTACACATCATCTTTGCTTGTACTCAGTCTAGTAATCCTGAAAATTTCACATCATGAATAGAAAAGTTTCCTTATCGGACTGCTCTCTAGGTGACTAACACTGCAGAATACCTTCTATATTATCTAATACATTCTGTTGGAATAGCCTCATTATTCCCACACATATGGAAGCAGCCATGACTATCTCTACAATGAAACTGAGTGACAGGACACATTCCACTAAAATTAAATGGTAAAATGTGGCAGTAATTCAAAAAAATAGCTTAAGATTTTGAAAAGCTGGCAAATAACACTTTCCTTTAGACTAGCAAAAATGACAATCATTGGATACCATTTCAGAGAACATTAAAATAATGCAATACTACATCTTAGTGAAGACGCATTTAGGGAAGAAAAACACAATGTTACTCACTACATAAATTATTTTTGCAAACTATTTTTTCACTAAAAACAGCTCAGTAGCAAAGCACTCTTCACCATCTGTGTAATTACCAATAAAGTCCAAAGCTGTCAGAAGAGGCTGCGCATCCAGACTTTATAGTCCACCAAGGCGCAAGGCTTTCGCCTAAAGCAACATACAGAATTACACAGAACTGGAACACTGAAACGTGTCTCTAGTAATTCATTATACTCTCAAGATAAAGCCTTTTGAAGAGAATTACAATGATTTGAAAAAACTAATAACTCATATGTGATAACAAGTATTTCACACAAAAATTTAAGAAATTAAGTAAACAAAATCTAGGTATATAGTATATTAGAAAGGACTGTTTCTTTTTATTAATGAGCATCTTTATGAAAGAAGCTCCTCAAAGAACAGTATCTTCTGAGAGATTTTAGAAGTAATTTCAAAATTCTAAACTTACATATCATACCCTGAGCACTGTCTGAAGTACTGCTTTTGGAGCTGGCAACGGTGCTTGTCTCTAACCAGTAAATATCAAACTCCTTCATGAAAGCAGTTAAGTGTAGACCATATGAAACTTTTACCTGGTACCTATTAGTCAGCATAATTAGTGTATGCACAATATAATGGCGAACTGAAAAAAAAAAAAGGCACCATTAAGCTATGGTTAGTCAAAGGTGATGATGCTGATTTTACAGTGGAAATGCTGCTGCTTACAGCTTCCCTCATCAACTATATTAAAATGATACAATCCTTTATAAATACGCATCTATGTTCCAAATGATCTAAATACCAGGAACAAAGTCATGTGAAAAGTGAAACATTATAAGCAATACAGACATAATGTTGTGTCTCTAGACTCAGAAATGTTTGTTCTTTACAGCAACTTTTGAAAAAGCACAAGGGTGCCCTGTTCTTGATCAGCTGACATTCTAATATTATAAGAGATTTCAATATAGATTTCAGCTAATTGCAGTGCAATAATATTACAATAATTATCAAGAAATTCTGACAAATGCCTGATTTTAAAGTTGCAGATAACAGGTATAAATGACTCAAAACTCACTGGACACAATGACCTCTTGAAAGAGACCATTTCGCAATTAAAAAAAGGTCAATTGAGATAAAAACTCAGCAAGGTAGCATTTTAGGAACAGGGCATAAACAGAAGTTCAAAAGTAAAACAAATTACTCATGTCACTGTAGCTCTTTAAAACAGATTTCTCAATCAGATTTTAAAGGAAACATACTAGCTTTCACACTTTGTTCTCTCCTTATGTATAGCAGTTATCGATATTTTCTCAATTTCACACAGTTCTTGCTTTTAATTTTAAATTCACTACATTCTTAAATGTCCTTTAAAGATGCAGCGAAGACTTAAATATTTCATGTTTGAAGTCTAAATGGAATTATTTCATTAATCTCAGCTTCTCATCTTCTACGTACAAGGTTACATACTACAAATTCAGCAAGGAATGGTTGAAAACTGAATTTTGCCATGTTATGTGAAAAAGGAAACTGCCTAACATCAGTTATTTTATGGAACAGAGTAAGTCTGTAGACATTAAGCTGGCTGTTGCTACCTAAATTAACCAACACTTAAAATGAAGTCCCATTCTCACTTGATTTTCTGTTTAGAATGGCTATTATAAAATAAAAAGTTAACTCACTGTTAACTCACTGTTAACACAAATACCAATTCGAGATCTTATCTTACTAAAAAGAAATTCTAAGACTTCAAGAGTTACCAGTGTGAATCCAACAACTTAAAAAGCTGGTACTTCTTACACTTAGCAATATCACAATCACAGAATTGTAGGGGTTGGAAGGGACCTCAAGAGATCATCAACCTGCCAAACCAGGTTCCCTAGAGCAGGTTGCCCAAGTAGGTGTCCAGACGAGCCTTGAATATCTCCAGAATATGCAGGTCATTTGTGTATTTTAGGTGTCTGGGGAGTACCTCAGGCCAAAAATAACTCCACAGAAAGGCAACACCAATAGATAGTCAAAGAACTCCTTATTTTAATCTACTACAATGTAGTATAAGAAGATTTTAACTTACAAATCAGCCTGCATTTACTACCTTTATACAAATAATTAACCACAGTTCAAGTAACAGTAGCTTACCTTGCTACAAATATATTTCCCTATGGCAAACATCTAACTAGAAGTGATCATGGAAGATAAAAATGAGAATAGCACAATTAAACAAAGGGTAACACTGAACATTGCTAACTTCTAGTTTTCCTACTTCCCCATTTGAGCAAAGGCAACCTGCTTAACCTCTCTATGTCAATTTCTCCATCTTTGAAATGTAAAAGTACTTGTTTCAAAGAAAAGGCTGTAAAACCTACACAAGTCATAAAATCACTAGGGGAAAAAAAAGATGTTACAGAAATATGAAGTGCAGTTCCACTCTGAAAAGTAACTCTTAACAGTGGCATTGATTTTCAGGCTTTTAATTAAATCAGTATCAAGTTTGTTCATTCACAAGTAACAAAGCCTTCTTTCTCCAAACCATTAACCTATAGCTTAATATAGCAAACCCAACTGATTTTTTCCACTTGAAGAGTACTGCTGATTTTAAAAAATTTGGCAGATTATATTGAAAGTTACTTATAAAAGTAGTTTGCAGAGGTGTAGTTTAATTTGCTCAGATAAGTATCTAAATCCTCAACATCTGTAAAGATCTTGGTTTACTTTTATTGTAGCTGGCAATTCAACTTTTTGCCTCAAAATAATACCTTTCAGTTTCACAATGTTTTATGATAAATGAATCCTATATTATGAAAGAGGTGTGAAGAAATATCTATTATTTTTGTTGTTGCCTTTTTCAGTAAAGCTTAATTTTGAGTGGGGACTGTAACAACGTTTTCCTTATTAAAAGTGGCTGTACCTCAAAATATTGTTAGCTCAGCAATCATACCAGAGCCAATGTATGCTTCAGAGTTGATTGTAAGCAAAGGTCTTGAATTTTTACTTCTGTAAAGATCAGCGTCTTAAAAAAATGAACAAACAAACAAAAACAAAACAACAAACAGAACATAAACCAAGTATGAAATCATGCACAAGAAGGATGTGAAGCTCTTGGAATGGGTCCAGAGGAAGGCCACTAGGATGATAAGATGATCAGAGGACTGGAGCACCTCTCCTATGAAGAAAGGCTGAGGGAACTGGGCTTGTTTAGCTTGGAGAAGAGAAGGCTCTGGGGAGACTTCATTGCAGCCTTCCAGTACTTGAAGGGAGAGTACAAACAGGAGGGGAAACGCCTGTTTATATGTGTTGATAGTGACAGGACAAGGGGAAATGGTTTTAAACTAAGACAGGGGAGATTTAGATTAGATATTAGGAGGAGGCTTATCACTCAGAGGGTGGTGAGGCACTGGCACAGGCTGCCCATAGAGGTTGTGGATGCTCCATCCCTGGAGGCATTCAAGGCCAGGCTGGATGCGGCTCTGGGCAGCTCGCTCTAGTGGTTGGCAACCCTGCAGAGGGGTTGAAACTAGATGATCTTTAAGGTCCTTTTCAACCCAGGCCATTCTATGATTCTGTGATGACACTGACATCAAAATTGGAAAGCTGAAATAAACATACATATTTGTAGGTAAAACTTGACTATCCTTTTCTTACTAAAAAAGGCATTTTTAAAGCTTCTGTTTTGAACACATTACTACTCTGCGTGTCAGTTCCTGAAATAATTGCTACATACTATCTTACACAATTTGAAAATTTATATTCCATGCCTAGAAAAGAGCAGTGTCAAGGTAATCAAATGGGGTTTTAATTTGATGACTTATTTCTAGGAGAAGTTACAAAGTGAAGTTTCTTAAATACACATATTTAACAAAATATTACATGCACTGGGAAAGAGGAAATCAAGATTCCAAAACAGCTATTTAAGCGCCATTTAAATGCCTAGCAATTTACCAGAACTTCCAGTATCCATAATATTTGAAAAAATGCTGAGAATTCCTCCTACTTGTTTAGAAGGCAAGAAAGGAAAGTGAAATGACAGACATAAAAGGCACCAAAGTTAGCTCTTAACACTGCAAATTTCAGTCTTGACATTTGCATCACAGTGATAACACTAAACTATAGACTTGCTTCCAGAACTAAGAATTTCAGATCACTAACACTACTACTGAATACGGCAGGATGTAGTATCTATTTCAAAGGTGTTCAGTGTCACATGTAACAAATCTAAAAAAAATAAAACCAAATAGCAGGTTAAATTACACCTTTGAAAGAAGAGCTGTAAGAGTCTATTTCTTTAACGATTGTGTTAAAGACTACAAAGATCTGGAGGCCAGCAATGCAACCGCTTCTGTTAAACAAATGATAGCTATCCCACTTGCAATTTTCCCACAGTGGTATGTCTAAATGTTGATAAAGCTATTTCAGGCTGTCAAGGAAGGGAAGAACAATAGTTGCTACATTGCTCCCTGCTATATGCAAATCCCATATAGCAATGCAAGTTTCCATACTGTTTCCTATTCCTCACAGCTGCTAGGTGATATCATCACTAATATGACTACTCACCATTTACTCACCTTCCAATTACTTTTTAAAATGGTATATTGGGTTTACATGGCAAGGTTTTGGTAGCAGAAGTGGGCTCTCAGGGTGGTCTCTGTCAGAAAAGACCAGGGGCTGCTTCATGTCAGGCACAGCAAGTTCCATCTGGCTCCTAAACAGACCTGCTGCTGGCCAAAGCTGAACCTGTGAGCAATGCTGGTTGTACTTCTATGATAACATAACTAAGAAAGGATAAAAAATGCTGCACTGCAGCTCTGTGCAAGAGAAGTCAGAAAACTGTGAGAGAAAATTCTGCAGACACAAAGGTCTGTGAAGGAGTAGGTGCTCCAGGTATTGGAGCAGATTCTCCTGTATCCTGTCAAGATGACTGTGGTGGACCAATCTGTCGACTTGCAGCCCATGGAGGGCCACCCCAGCACAGATATTCACACTGCAGCCTGTGGAGGATGTGACAGCATGGATCAGTATGATGTAAAGGAAGCTGCAGCCCATGGAGAAGAGCCCACTGTGGAGCAGGCTGTCCGGTGGGAACTGCGGCCTGCAGGAGAACCACGCTGGAGCAGTCTGTTCCTGCAGGACTACAGCCCATGGAAAGGGTCCATGGTGGAGTTGTTCTTGAACTGCAGACCGCTGGAAGTTCACACTGGAACAGTTCGTGAAGGATTGTATCTCATGGGAGGGACCTCTCGCTGGAGCAGGGGAAGAGCGTGTAGAGGAAGGAGCAACAAAGAAAGTGGTGCGGTCTGATTGCAACCCCCATTCCTCATCCTCCTGCACTGGGAGTAGGAAGAAGAACCAGGAGTGAAGTAGAGCCTGGGAAGAAAGAGTGTGTGAGGAAGGTGGGTTTTATTTCTCACTATCCTACTTTGTAATTAATACTCTGTTTAGCAGAGCTTTAAACTAGATTCAGCAAGGGAGAGGGATGTACTTCTGGGTGGCAGAGAAGAACAAACACCAACACTTCAGTAAGCAATAGGGAAATATCTGTGAAATACCTGTCCCAAATTAAGATGGGCTCCTCTAAAAAGGTGATGCAGCCAATAGTCCAACTGAAGTGCCTTTACACTGACACACACAGCATGGGAAACAAGCAAGAGGAGTTGGAAACCACAGTGCAATTAGAAAACTATGATCTAATTGCTATCAATAGGTTGTGGGGCAAATCACACAACTGGAATCACACTGCAATTAAGGGCTACAAGCTTTTCAAAAGAGATGGGCTGAGAAGTGGCGGGGGGGTGATGTTGCCCTCTGTTTTAAGAAATGGATAGATTGCAAAGAACAGGTTGAGAGCTTGCAGATAAAAATTAAGGACCGAACCAATAAAGGACACCTAAGTTGGGGTTTACTGCAGACCATCTGATCAAGGGGATCATGTTAATAAGGCCTTCCTGCTTCAGCTACAACAAGCATCATGCTCACAGGCTCTCATCCTGATTTCAATCAACCAGATATCTGCAGGGAAAGCAACACAGCAGGCTGTAAGCAATCCAGGAGACTTGTGGTGTGTATCAGTGTAAATTCCTGGTCCAACCATTAGATAAACCAACCAGAGGAGAAGTGTTACTGGGCCTGGTGCCCAACTGTGCAGATGAACTCATTAAGGAGGTTAAGACTGGAAGCAATCTGGGATGCAGGGACCATGCCCTGGTTGAGTTGGTGACCTCAAGATATACAGGCCTGGCAAAAAGCAAAAACAGGACCCCAAAACTTCTGAAGAGTGAAATTCCAGCTATTTAAAGGACTAGTGGATGAGATCCCCTGGAATGCTGTCCTTGGGGAACAGAGGAACTCATCAGAACCAGCAACTCTTTAAGGACGCTGTTCTTAGACTGCAAGAACTCTCCATCCCCATGTGCAAGAAATGAAGCAGGGAAAGAAGGAAACCAAGATGGTTGTGTAAGGAGCTGCTGGACAAACAGGTATAAGAAGGTACATGCACAGGCAGTGGAAGCAGGGATATATGGCCTGGGAAGAGTACAGAGGAGATCCCATCCCTACACATCTGGATATGTTATCAGAAAAGCCACAGCACAGATGGAACAGAACTTGGCAAGGGATTCAAAAAATAATAAGATGGGATTCTGTAGGTACATTGTTCAGAAAAGAAAGCCAAGGAGAGTGTAACCCTTTTGATAAACAAGAAGGGAGAGCTGGTAACAACAGACATGGAGGAGGCTGAGGTACTCAACAACTTCTTTGCCTCGGTTTTCACTGCCAATCAGGTTTCCCATGTCTCTCAAGTCTCTGAAAGTGTAGGTGAGGGCTGGGGGAAGTGTCCCTCCCCCTATAAGCACAGAGCAGGTTTGAGACCACCTGATGAAACTGAACAGACGCAAGTCTATGGGGCTTGATTACATGCATCACAGGGTCCTGAGGGAACTGGCTGATGGAGTTGCCCAGCCTCTCTCCATCATTTTTGAAAAGCCATGGCAGTCAGATGAAGTCACTGGTGACTGGATAAAGGGAAGCATCATTCCCATTTTTAAGAAGGGTAGAAAGGAAGATCCAGGGAACTACAGACCAGTGAGCCTCACCTCTGTGACAGGGAATATTGTGGAACAGATCCTCCTGGAAGCAATGTTAAGGCACGTGCAAGACAAGGAGGTGATCCAAGTTAGCTAACAATACTTTATCAAGGATAAATTGTGCCTGAGAAAACTGGTGGCCTTCTATGATGGAGTCACTGCATCAATCAACAAGGGAAGACTGACCAATATCATCTATTCAAACTTCTGCAAAGCCTTTGACATGGTCCCCCATGACATCCTCAACTCCAAATTGGAGAGAGACAGATTTGAAGGGTGGACTATTTGGTGGATAAGGAATTAGCTAGATGGATGCAGCCAGAAAGCTGCAGTCAATGGCTCTATGTACAGTGACGGGTGGAGTCTTTCAGGGGTCTGTCTTGAGACCAGTACTGTTTAATATATTTATCAATGACAGAGACAGTGGGATTAAGTGCACCCCTGGGAATGTTACAGATGACACCAAGCTGAGTGGAGCAGCTGATACAACAGAAGGAAGCGATGTCATCCAAAGCGACCTGGACAAGCTTAAGAAGTATCCCCATGTTAACTGAATGAGGTTCAACAAGCCCAAAGGCAAGGTGCTGCAATCCCAAACACCAGTAAAGAGGTGGTACACTCGATCCCCTTATCAATGTCATTGATAAAAATATTAAACAAAACTGGCCCCAATACTGAGCCCTGGGGAATACCACACAGATGTTAAAACATTCTGTTCCTATTATGCAATCACATGATTTCAAATTATATGCAAAAATTAAAAACAGTATTTTTAATACTTATCTGACTCTCAATACATCAACCTGTTCTTATGTACAAATATATATTGAGGTCTCTTCCAACCTAGAAATTCTGTGATTCTGTGATTCTGTGATATCTACTAAGATTGAAAGACTCAGAAATGTTATTAGATTGTATTTCTTAGTTACCGATTTCTTATTTCATATATGCATTTGATATACAACTGACAGTGCTGCCGATTTACTGTTCAAATCAATTTCAGAGTACAGCACACTGAAGTAATAGTGCAAAGTAGTAGCATATTTCAAAGATATATACAGTAATATACATTTCCTTTACAAGCCAAAGATTTACAATATTTCTTAAACAGATCAAATTTAAGTTTCATTATCTAAGTGAAATCAAGCATACATCCTGTATCATTTTCATTCTCCAAAGTGCAGTTTGAAGTATTAGATAGTTGTTTGAACTGAAATTCTATGTGTATGACAAAAAGGTTAAATATTTAAGGATTTATACAAATGGTTTTACTAACCTCGTACTGTCAGCTTGCTATACAACTGTGAGTTCATTTCCTTGTCTCTCTTGTAACGACGATACTCATCAACAGCTTCCCGTACCACTGTGACTGTCAAAACAAATCCCTGTTAAAGATACAATGATGCAACTCAGAATTGTCAAAATGCTAGAACAGAATTACACAAGCAGGAACACTATACAAAGTAAGAACCTGAACTTAGAATATTTACTTTTTCGTTCATTTCGATTTTTTCTTTTTCAAGTGCTTTCTTCAATCTGTTAAATTTTTAGTCCAAGAAGGAAAATCACACTTGTATACTGTATATGTATAATTTAAAAATGTAGATATTCAAATTATGTCTAATTTAGATATAAACTGAAATTAAAAAAAAATTAAATGCCTCAAATAAGTAAAAGACAGCTTTACAGTTTTTAAAGCTGATTTCCCCATCTTCTAAAAAATCTGTGTCTTTACAACAAACATTTAAGAAGTCTCCAGTTCTGGAGAAGTACTGGTAAGTTCACTGCCTTTTGCCTAACAGAGAGAAATGAAAAGGTAACAGATGCTTAGTTTAATTAATTTTGCCATCTTACATTTATTTACCCTCACACTACAAATATTGACAAAGAAAAAAAAAAAATGTTCTGTTCTGAAAAATTAAGTATCTAAATGTTTTGGCTTCAGTTTTCACAGGACAGTGCCACTGCAGCTGATACTGGAAGTGCTGAGAGTCCCACATATAATTAAGTTTCTGGCAACACAAAGAATATGCTCGCCAAAAGGAATACAGAACAGAACAGTTCAGGGATATAGCTGCAGGAGTTTCCCCTCTCTCTTTCTAATTCTTCTCAGTTATGGTTTCTGGCTACTTGAAATCAAGTACTTAGTCTTTCTCCATCAGTGAAAGAGAAATAACATTTTACGACAGAAAAGGGAGCTTATTACTGTCATACAAGAAGACTAAAAAAAATTATTCACAAATCCTCCAACAGATAAGGCTTTAGATTATCCATTTGGACTCTGAAACACATCAGTATTTTCCTTCTATGCCAGAAAATATAAGCCATTAGACTACTTTCTTGCAAAATTCCAACAGTGTTTGCCAGACTTCCCCTACTTTCTCAGTAGAAAGAAGTCAAGATGTGGAGCTTTTTTAGAACAGTCTTGACTACAATTTTTCTTTTCAATAGCAAGGGCATTTTGCATTTCCAGCCCTGAATTCTAAGGTTTAATCTGTTGCAAGCTTATAGTTAATATACTTCTTGTTTGTTCATGTTTACACTAGCTACATCAATTAAATTAGAATCAGACAGAACAATAAACTGCCAAAAACGCATTCCTGCTCACTCCTCACACCAAATCCCCTAATACACGCTACTATTACTTAAACCCAAGTTTCAGATCTTAATTTAGCCCTTTGAGATACCAGAAGGTTCAGACAGTCCTACCTTAGAACTCCATTTTCAACACTCAAAAATTTGAAAGTACTTCATAAAATCAGTCAACTATATTCTGAAAAGTGTCTGAGGATCTGATAGGATTGACATGCTGCTTTACTTGGAATAAAAGTTTTCTTTAATTTTTACAAAATTGTTTATCTTCGTTTTCTCCAGACACCTTAAATCATTGCTATTTTGAACGGCCATTTGCTAGTGCCCCTAAACACCATCTCTACGCTTTAAAGCAGTAGGGTTTTTCCCCCTCTTATGGCAGCATTTTGTATTATCTTCATGAGCTTTGACAACAGAAATATTTTAGTAGCATAAGAAAGGCACTCCTGAAATGCTTTCCAATATTTGCCACTAGCACATATCATATTCGCTAGGCAGTAATGAAAGCACGGAACGTGAGGTGTTATTTTCAAGAATTTCTCCTGCAAGTCACCTGCTGGTAGCTCCATACAAATGACCATGATTATAAAGGAAGTATTTAACACATCCATTTTTCCTCATTTACCCAAAGAAACAGGACATTCTTCGAAAGGGGAGAATTGTTGTCTTCCTTTATAGGTGCTTAAACATCTTTAGCATACAGCTTCCAATCAAATTTGTGTCCCTTACATCCTTGGATGTTGGACTTAAAAGAAGAATTCTATTCTCTACTATGCAAATGACAGCAAATGAGTAAAATAAAGCGTTGTTTGAAGAACTCTGGTGCTTGATCTAAGTGCAAAGTGAAGAAAGGGGAGGGGAACAGGCAGAGTGACAAAAAACACCCACCTTTTAGAAGACAGTCAGCTTCTATTTTGTGGTTTTAAGTATTGTGCTGAATAATTTTTATTATTTTAAACTCTCGAGAGAAAACACGAGCCAAAACTAAGTTATAGCTACTCCTCTTGTTCTTGATGAACATTTCCCAACAATTTACATGCTCTTCCAGGAGGAGGTCTGACATAAATGTTTTATATTTTCATCATAAATACTGAGCCTTACTAAACATAAAGTTAATCTTGTTTACCTGGAAGTCAGCTACTCAAGTAGAAACAACTGAGTTTTCCAAAAACTAAGCACCAGCGTCAAGATCTGAGTTTGTGCAAGATGTAAAAACTGGAAACATTATTCAAAATATCCTTGAAGAAGACCCACATGTATATACAAAACATATTCTGTGTTATATAGTATTATTATTTTTTTTTTGACAGAGATAAAATGGGCTGATATGCCAAGATGGGCTGATTATTTTTTTTTCTCCTTACTACCACATTAACCTACAGCACTTCACAATTTCAAGACCAAATTCCAGACAAGGTTAACTTTTGTCTTTTGTTACTGGGTCAGTAACAAAGACGTTTGTAAATATTCATTTTAGAACTCCCACAGTTGAACATTTTTTCTGTCTTGGAAGTGTTTTTTGTTGCAGCAAAAATCGTCTGGACATGGAGGTGTGAAGAATCTCCAGGACTGCCTCTTCATTTATCAGTACTTAAAAGGTCTTTTCTCAGCAATTAAATTAATCCAGAATATTTACTAGAAGGACTGAAGAACAACCTTTACTCAAGCAGTCAGCATGTCACTACTCCTCTTGAACACCTCTTGCAATAAACACATTGTGAAAAATACAATTTTAAAAATAAATTTAGAAAATAAGGTATTCCTGTTCTGCTTTTACACCTGGGGCGATGGGGATGGGAAACCAAAAAAATAAAGGTAATGATTCAGTTAAAATAATACATGAATTCAAAATCACCAGAATATAGCTGGCAGACTACCATAAGAGCCTCTTCTTCAAAGGATAGTTTTTCCTGAGGTTCGAAAATTGTAAGTCAGAAGCAACTATTTGAACAGTTCCTGAAGAACTTACTGCAGAATGTTCAACAACAGACATATTGAAAGGAAATCAGTGCAACTGGCAATGCAATCAGGCAGGAAAAGCATGTTTAATGCATAACTTATCTTCAAAATACCTTTTCCTCCTGCTTTACTCACAGCTTGATTTTTTTATCTTTTATTTTTTAATATTTATGCATTTTTTGTGAAAAGAGTACAGGATCAAAACCAATACCAAAAGAATGCAAAGATGTACACTTTCAATTCTGACCCAGCCTTAAGACATAAAAGTGAACAAAAACAGAAAAAAAAAAAAAAAAAAAAAAACACAACACGAAAGTGTTGAATGCTGCCAATAACGTTCTCTACCTGCTAAAGTTTTTGTTTGTTTGTTTGTTGGTTTTTGTTTTCTTCTTTTCAATCTCTCAAGTGACCAGCTGCTATAAAGGAACATTACTCATGATTCACACTACCCACTTAATAAAAAAGGGTTAACAAACAACACCTTTTGCAATATCTGCTGTAATACTGTACTTTCAATTAAGTATTTTACTTCTGTTACATATTTCATCAGTGATTTTCATAGATTTTCATCATTACCAGATTTCATCACCAGATGAAAATCTATGAAATATGTACATGAACTCTTCAGCTGAAGTTTAAAAAACCCTCTAGTTAATAGCATTTTTCTGTTTACCAGAGGAGCCCAGTACGTATACAGGTAGCCTATTTTCAATGCTGGTACAAACTGTGAGCAGGACACGACGAGAAAATAGAGATTCAAGAAAAACTTGAACTGTTCATATAAAACCTAAAATGAGAAACACAAAATAGATAAATTCCTTAATATTTATGCGTATAGTATACATAAAATTCACTTTCTCGTGACAGTAGATACAAAACCTATAGCATACTAAAACACACAGTACTATAACCGTGCTATCCAGTACAGCATACTGTACAGTATATTGTACTGTATAGTACAGTATAATATCCCCAATACTATACATATTATTATGATGATTTTAACGTTATAATGCTATTTTTGTTGAGAAAATTCCTTTGATATGAATGCCTCTTTTCAATCTGGAAAAGCAAGTTGCTGAATTTTTGACATTTTGAAAACTGAACTATGTAAACTCATCAGTCTTTAATAATATTATGAACTATATATATAAGATCACAGGGCAAAGATTCACTATGGAATTTCAACAGAAAATGGAATTCAGATATTTGTAGAAGCATCTTGTAATAATTTAATATTCACAATAGTTAACCTTTGTTTATGAAACCAAGTGAGTTGTTTGATTTTTTTTTCTTAAAGTGCCAATAAAATCACAGAAGACTGAGTATCTGAACTTTCATTGCTTAAAGTTTCCATTTTTAACTGCTAAACCTTTTTTTCTAAAAATACAGCATTAAATCTTTTAGTTAAGTACCAATACTTAAATTCTGCATTATCTGTCTTAAGATGCTTTCTTTCTTAAAATATTTACAGCTCAGCCTTAAACAAAAATAAATAAATAAATAAATCATTGGCATCAAATGAACAGAAACCATTTTCAAAAGTATTATATTATTTTAGACTTTGTCATTTAAAACTCCCCAGAGTATGAAAACTGAGTAAGATACATGATATTGATTTTCATCAGCGTGAGAATACCCTAAAACTTCAACCCAATCTGCAGCACATAGAGAAAACAGTACACATCAATTCCTAATTACTTTCATTCACCACATTCCCTCAGCACACTCCCTCTACCACGTAGCCACTGAAGTTTCTACTCTTGTACAAGCAACAAGATCTACAACTCATCTGTTTCTCTATGAAGATTCTCAATTTTCAAAGGGGCCAAGGTTACCATCAGTTGAGACACATTCCTTCAAAATTACCACTTCCCACAGTTCTTAAAAATAATGAAACTACTCAGTCTTCAAGAATAAATGTTGCTTAGGAAGACAAAATAACTACAGAAATGATCCAGAGAGAGTGGGTAGGTATTGTTCTCCTTCCAAAAGGCTATCAGATGGAATCTCAGAATAAGGTAGTGTTCTTCAGTTTCCATAACAAGACCAACTTTTTTTTTTTTTTTTTTTTTTTTTTTAACAAAAGCAATGACAGTTTACTAAGTTTTTAGAAAGTTTAAACTATGCAATATTAATAATAACATGGACATGAAATAATCTGGAAAAATGACTTAGCACTAAATTTCTCAGAAGAATCATTTGTAATAAATATTGATACAGAGGATGTGTCTATTAATAAATAAAAGTTTGGTCTAAACTCCAAGATAATTGTTCAAGTTCTAATTGAAGACAAAGTTCAAGTTCACCATAGAATAAATTGTTCCATATTCCAAAAAAATGACAGATGCTGACATCTAGTATAACACAACACCTCTAGCTACTAGGGAGTGGCTACCTACTAGAAGTGCCTACTGAACTTGCAATATTATTCTAGAATTGTAACTGCACAGTGAGTAATAAATTGCTCCAAAGGCAAAAGTTTCAAAACAGATCAAAACCACTTTTAAATAGTATCTCCATCTTTTAAGTTTACAATTCAGTTGACATTGAAACGATTCTGCATGAAAATCAAAGCTACTTGACAGATATTTATTGCTTTCATCAGTGCAATGTCATTAATTATGCAAAAAACTAAGCCCTAGGAAAAAAACTCAGAAAAGTTAATCTCAACATGTCTTTTTGGCAAAGCAGCAGCACCTTAACTTTGCCAGTGTCTTACAAGTGTTATATCACTACTGTTCAGCTAAAAGACTACCTAGACAACCTCAAATCTGATTTTTTTTTTTTCAAATTGGAAAATTTGAAACTGACAAAACTGTAAAGCCAAAAGAAAGAAAAAAACCTGCATCTACTCCACAACAAAAGTATTATCATTCAAAACCAAAAAGACTTCATTATTTTTTAAAACTGCAAGAAGAATTACAACTCTGAAAAGTACTACTCTACAAAGATAAGCCTTACTTATTTCCATATAAACCAGAGATTTTTCCTAATGAGGAGTTCATATTTCAGAATGCATCATTTATTGTGCTTTCAATGGCAGTGAGCATGCAGAAATATCTATATTAGCACAATTGATTTTCAACTGTTTCTCAACTATAGTCAGTATTTTGTGGCATTTTCACAACTGATAGTGTAGAATTGACTGTTTCAAACAGAGGGTTACAAATTTCTAATGATGAACATAAAAATGCAAGGAAATGAACCTCAAATTTGTAAAGCTTCACTGAAATCCCACTGTTCCAAGTCATACAAATTGCACTTCTCTAGTAAATACCCCTTTGAAAATACAATTAAGAAAAAAGCAGCTTTGCTCTTACTGTCAATTGCAATTAAAGACACTGAGATAATGGTAGAAAAAAAAAAAAAAAAAAAAGAAGAATCTGGGCAAATAAATGATCTTTTCACAGAATTGCCAAATAAAGAAAGCAGTACGGAGCATACAGTCAGCCCAATACCATAAAAAAATTAGTAACCTTACCCCAGGTATAAAGGTAAAGACGTTGTATTTTTGATTTTTAATGGCATTTTTTGGGTATTTTTCTTCACATTTTTCAGGACACCCAAGCCACACTGTGCGAGCCTTCAGCTCTTTCTTTCTTCGGCAAATGTTTATAAGCCAATCAGAACAACTGAAAAGAAAAATAATTGTTTACTTTCAAAATAAAAATTTACTGTATATGATAATCAATTTCAAACATGGAATCCTGAAGCTAAGAAAAATAGGTGTTTTTTTTCACTGTACCTAAATTAGTAAGCATGATGTTGACTTCTAATATTTAGGTTAATTACACAGAACTCTTAACTCAGACACACACACAAATATACATCTATAAAAACACATAAACAATATTTATCTAATATATAGTTGAGCAACCTGGTCTAATGTAAGGTGTCCTTGCCCTTGTCAGGGGAGATGGAACCTTTAAGGTCCCTTCCAACCCAAGCCATTGTACCATTTTATGAATGTTATGTAAATATATTTGTTTACACATTTTATATTATATATAATAATGTATATATAATATATATATTATATAATGCATAATATATTGCAATATAATGTAACATAATGTGTAATAATGTATAATATGTAATAACGTTGTAATAAATATGTAATAATGTAGTAATAATGTAATGTAATATATATGTAATATAATAATATATATGGATCCATACAAGTCCATGAGTCCAGATAGGATTCATCCCAGGGTGCTTAGAGAGCTGGCTGTTGTTATCATGGGACCTCTCTCAATTATTTTTCAATGGTCTTGGGAATCTGGAGAGGTCCCAGTTGACTGGAAGCTGGCAAATGCTGTACCAATTTTCAAGAAGGGTAAGAAAGATGACTCTGGCAACCACAGGCCTGCCAGTCTCACGTCAGTGCCTGGTAAAATTATGGAGATTATCTTGGAAGTTACTGAAACGCACCTGGGAAACAATGCAGTCATTGGTCCCAGTCAGCATGGGTTCACGAGGGGTAGGTCTGTTTGACTAACTTGATTTCCTTTTATGATAAGATCACCCATCCAGTCGATCAAGGGAAACCAGCTGATGTGATCTTTTTGGATTTCAGTAAAGCTTTTGACACAGTTTCCCATAGGATCCTACTGGACAAAATGTCTAGTATACAGCTAGACAAAAAAAACCATCATACAATGGGTGAGCAAGCGGCTGATGGGCAGGGCTCAAAGGCTTGTGGTAAATAGGGCCATATCAGGCTGATGGTCAATCACCAGTGGGGTGCCCCAAGGCTCCATTTTAGGGCCAGTCCTCTTCAATGTTTTAATAAATGATTTGGATATAGGACTAGAAGGTGCTTTGAGAAAATTTGCTGAAGACACAAAACTTGGAGGACTTGTTGACTCTGTTGAGGGTGGAAAGGCTTTGCAGAGAGGTCCGGACAGATTGTAGAGCTGGGCGATCACCAACCTCATGAAGTTTAACAAGAGCAAGTGCCGTGTCCTGCACCTGGGATGGGGCAACCCTGGCTATATGTACATTGGGCAATGAGATGCTGGAGAGCATCCCCACAGAGGGAACTGGGGGTTGTGGTTGACAGCAAGTTGAATGAAAGCCAGCAGTGTGCCCTGGCAGCCAGGAGGGCCAACCGTACCCTGGGGTGCATCAAGCACGGCATCGCTAGTCGGTCGAGGGAAGGGATTGTCACACTCTACTCTGCACTGATGCAGCCTCACCTTGAGGTACTGTGTGCAGTTCTGGGCATCACAGTACAAAAAGGACATGAAGCTGTTGGAGAGTGTCCAGAGAAGGGCAACAAAGATGGTGAAGGGCCTAGAGGAGAAAACATATGAGAAGCAGCTGAGGTCACTTGGCCTGTTCAACCTGGAAAAGAGGAGGCTGAGGGGAGACCTCATCATGGTCTACAGCTTCCTCCTGAGGGGGAGTGGAGGAGCAGATGCCAATCTATTCTCATTAGTGACCAGTGATAGGACCCATGGGAAAGGTGCCAAGCTGAGACAGGAAAGGTTTAGGCTAGACACGAGGAAGAGGTTCTTCACTGAGAGGGTTGTTGCACACTTGAACAGGCTCCCCAGGGAAGTAATCACCGCACCAAGCCTGTCAGAGTTGAAGAAGTGCTTGGACTGTGCACTTAGTCATATGGTCTGAAGTTTCAGGTAGACCTGTGTGGACAAGGAGTTGGATTTGGTGATCTGTATGGGTCCCTTCCAACTTGGGATATTCTACGATTCTATGATAATATAATATATATTAAAAATATTATATGTATATATATATACATACATATATATATGTGTATATATATATATAAATACACACACAAACATTTGCACATTCTTTACAGGAAAACCTAACATTTTACAGGAAAACCTAACAAGTTACTTTCAATACAGAATCACAGAAATGCTCAGATTGGAAGGGACCTCTGAAGATCATCATGGCTCTATGCTGGACCTTCTCTAGAAGTCCTATGTTCCTCTTGTACAGGGGAGCCCAGAACTGGACACAATACTCCAGGTGTGGCCTCACCAGGGCTGAGTAGAAGGGGAGGATCACCTCCCTTGACCTGCTGGCAACACTCTTCCAAATGCAGCCCAGGATACCATTGGCCTTCTTGGTCACAAGGGCACACTACTAGCTCATGGTTAACTTGTTGTCCACCATGACCTTGGGATACTATCTCTGCATTTTTAACACTGGCAGAGGGGCCTTAATCATGTTGGGAGTCTGTTCTAGACCAGTGATTTGGAAAGAATGAGTAGACAGGCCTTTTTTGAGCACTCACTGAAGTCAAAGAACAGGCCAAAGTGGTAACAGTGGATTTCAACTACACTGGCACGTGAAAGGAAGTGATGCAAGTTTTCTAGTGAGGTGTTTGAACATAATGGCAGTATGCAGGCAAAGAACTGACTGGACAGTCTCTTAAGGTCCCTTCCTAAACTGTTTTTCCACAATTGCAGTATCACAGTACACACAAATAAGCACTAGAGAAAGGCTGATAGCTTGCATCACTACATTCCCACTTGAAATGTTCTTTGTCTGTAACCTGTACTATCACAGGTCTATTTAGAAACTAATTTTGCCAAAGAACAAATGAAATTCAAAGTTGGTGGGTCTTCTTAGAGAAAACTATATTATGCAAAAGTAAAATAATTCAAAGCAACCATCACTTGGTTCTTGAAATGCCACTACACAATACTCACAAGCCATCATTTCAAGACTTCAGCTTCAAATGCTGGATTATTAAATTTTCCTCCTTGATGCTTTCACTATGGGACTGACGTCAATTTAGTTTGATTCAATGCATTTTATTTTTGCAATAAATATAAGCCCATTCAGAAACTTTTTTCCATCAATTTTAAATAGTAGCAAGGAACTATTCTACTTTAAAAACCATAACAGCATTAGTTCAACATTCAAAATGCAATCATTCTGTTTACTAACATATAACAGTTCAGAAAAACCTTACAGATGTCTTGATCATGACAAGCATCTTTAAAGCGATACAAACAACACTGCTTTCTACGTGTCACAGTTCTACAATCAGTTTAATGGCTGTGAACTTATCCTGCTGCTGCTGAAATGGCTAGTACCATCTTCCTCCTATAGTAAAGGTGTGTGTTCTTCCCCTTCCCTTGTGCTGACACAAGTATTTGTGCAACTGCATGGGTAAACGTGACCAGCAAATTGATCCAGCTGTAAGCTAACATGGAACATAATGAGGGGTTGATTTCAGACAAATCCATTCCTGATCTTTAAAATCTAAAAAATCATAAAAACAGTTGCAAAAATACAGGTTACATGCTCACAACATATGATGGAACAATTCAACTTCATGCCAGCTTGGATTTAAACTTGGTAAAACTCTTTGTGGAATTAAAGCTTTAAACACATTAGTTTTCAGGGCATGTGGTGGAGGACAGCACAACCAGAAGATAAAGCTTAGTTGTATAATAGAAAGTGATGATATAGACCTGCATCAAGAAAGTTCTGAGGAAAATGATTTTTTCTAGGAAAGCAAACAGAAGCATGACAACTCCTGTCTACAAGCCTGTAGAGAGAAATATGCTGATGGCCTTTGAAATCTTGCATTGTTTAGTTTAATTAATTTAAATTTTATTTTTAATTAAAATTTAGTTTAATTAATTTAATTAATCAGTTTGGAATTTGAACTGCAAAAAGAGTGAACATTTGACTAGTCAAATCTCTCTTTTGTAGAATAATTTGCACAAATACTAAGGAGTTTTCTATTGCTAAAATTAAGCATTTAACTAAAGCAACTGAAATAGTGCCTTTCTTGCCATGGAGTTTCCTCTTCTTCTACCTTCTGCATTACAGATTGATAGAGAAGCTGAAAAAGATGTCATAACAACCATCAGTTTAGCAAATGACAAAAAGTACAGACACAAGAATGATGTCTGACTAGGCAACAACTGTGATACCTTTGATAGAAAGGACTGACACAGCTAAAAACACTGAAGTTCTCAGGCACAAGAAAAAGTGAAAATATTACAGGTTGTGCCCAAATCAATACTGTAATGGTTCCAATGAGTTTTACTACCTCAAAAGTCAAAGTCAGTATTTTTCATTTACAGTCTTAATGGTAAACATTATTATATCACAGGAAGACTAAGAGAGGGGCACTTGCCTCAAATCCAAACCAATTCACATTTACTCAGATTTTTAAGAACAACAGTCTAGCTGACATTTTTGAAACTCAGATTATCGAAACTCAACACACACTTATCTGTTCTCAAATTAACGTTCCATAATATGAAAATTTTTGAAAGACTACTGACTCTTTTGTGGGCTTTCTGCAACCACTAAATGTGAGTGAAACAAGCATCAGGAGATAAACTGGAATAACATTCTCTGAACTTCAAAAATCCCAAAAACAATGATCAACACAAACTTGATCCTTGATTGTCCTGAAATCCTTAATGGAAACACCTTAGGCTATAAATCCAGTGATTAAAAAAAAAATCACGTTTTGTTGATTTAAGCATTTATTTCAAATGTTCTTGCCTAGAAAGTTCAACACATACATAAAAGCTTGCTTTTTAAAAAGAAAAAAAAAAGATAGCTCTAAACTGTGATGCATGTATCAATATAACAGATTGTATATATGAATAAATGAACTAAGAGATACAAGAACTTTAAGGTATAGGCATAAACAGGGGGGTGGTTTTGTTTTTGTTTTTTTAAACAAGCTGCTTCTTACCATTTTTATTTTCCAATTTGAAGGAACTACGGTAGTCTATAAGTCACTGACGCTATACTCAAAAAATATGCAGCAATTGCTAAATAAGGACCTTTAACTTTTCATAAATACAGTGCATCTTGACAAGTCAAAAGCTAAAGTGAAAGTCTCAAATGACTCTGCAGCTCTAATAATAAGGACTTTTTCCCCCCTTTTTCATTACTTTTATCCTACAAGCTTAACTGCCAGTATCTTTCACAAAACATCATTTTCATCAGAATGGAAAGATAATATAAAAGCTCTATATTGTGTGCAAGGGTCAGCTTTTCCTTATTAGGTTTTAAGTAGCAGAAACTAGTTCTGCAAAGAAAACATACTGTAATTATTGTACTCAACAGGTAGCTTCAGTAATCAGGCCAAAAGCAACACAGTGGTCATGTCATTCTTAAAAGATCAGCATTTTCCCATGCTTCTGCATAACAAATGCATTGCAGATTAATTGGAAGCGTACAGGCCATCTTAGAGCCCAAATTAATCCGAGCATTTGATATCCCCTTCACTTCATATGGAAATGCCATTCAATGGCACCATTTTCATAGGGACAAAGTGTTTTTTGATAACAAGTGGAATGTAAATCTCATGAGAAAGAAATCAATCCAGCCCAAAGAACTCCAGAGTATTGATCTATGTGCATTATAATTTCACAAGCTTGAAGAGAATTTGTAAGTTAAAGGCGAAATGATTACAGCCACAAAACAGCTGCTATACCACAGTTTTCTTTTAACTTTGTTATGAAAGCAAGAAATATGCAGTTTCTGAAGTTAAAAGTTTTATTGTTTGAATTAAGTCTTCAGTTTGTTCAAAATCAAAGACATTTGATTTAATTATGATTTTTTTTTCAAGTGTTAAAAAAGCTGCAGACTTGCAAATAAAGTTCACACCATTCAGTTCTGGTCAACAACAGTCTATTGTATACACAAGTTAAAAGCCGAATAATGGATTTTACAATATCAATTTTAATGTACACTGAGCTTTGAAAAATATTCCACATTTGCTCCTGCCAAAAGGGTGAAACTTTTTCAATTAAACAACCATCTGATTATTAGTAATAATAAAGTAATAAAATATATAGAATATACAATTGTAAAGCTGCAAAGTAAGATGGAAAGTTTCCACTCCCAAAAATGAGTTTAATCCCAACAATGCAAAACAAGTAAACTAGTGGGTTTGAGGGTTGGTTTGATTGTAAAAAGTAAAGTGTTTTTGGACTCAAACACAAGATTTTCCCTGAGAATCCGAAAGAAAAAGGGCCCCTTGAGCTTGGCTTCAGACAAATGCAGTCTTTTGTTGTGTTCACCTTTCTATGACAGCTTTGAAAACAAACAAAACAAAACAAACTTACAATATAAGTTAAGACACAAAAGGAAGCTCTGGGTGGGGTAGAAATTTAAATGTCATCCAATTTCAGGTAGGAGTTACTACTAATTTCCACAGAAACAAGGATAAATTTTACATTCTGTTGAACTGAACAGGTTTCAGACTGCTATGCTGTCTGATTTAATTTGATATTTAATCAAATATTACACTTACAAAAAATGCAGCTTGCCTTCTGGCAGCAAGTAAATTTCAGTTCTTTGCAGAAGTTGTATAATCTACCATCAACACAAATGAAAATAATTTTCTCACATAGTCCTTTCCATTCCAATGGTGAAGGCATCAATACCCAATCCTCTACCAAACCAATATCTTACACCCTGATTCTGCTACACAGTATAAGTAATAATTCCATATATGGCAATACTGCAGCCTTCACATCTCCCATATCATCTTCCAAATGTTCCTAGGCAATTTTATGAGCTGCAAGTAGGCAACTCAAAAGCTCTAGCATTCAGTGGCTCCCAATAAACATTCACGGAATTTAATTATAATGAGAAACCACCAAAACCAGTAACTGTTAACACTGAATGCACATCCTTGACCAAGGACAAAGCCCAAGAAGGGTGCTTTCAGCCAAGAAGAAACCTCCCTAGTACTACAAGAAGTATTTACATACACAGAACATCACCCAAAACGAGGTTTTTATCCAGCCTGATTGGACTAGTAGGTAAGATCTCTGCAAGGTACCATGGCAACCATTTTCCAGCTAATTTTCTCCAACTCACCTATGCAGATCTCTGCACCTATCCTGTGGGAGTATCCTCTACCTGCTGAAGTCCTACTGAAATTTCAGACTTCTGCTAGGATCTGGTCATTATCTTTTTTTTTTTTGCGAAAAAAAATCTGTTATGTCCTGTTATAGAACATTCCGATGAGATTAAAATGCCTCTATGTACAAATGTAAGACTGAAAGGACTCCTTAATGTATCAAAATTCAATTGAGCATATCAGCAAAGCTACTTCAGCAAAAAGATGTGTACAAAGATGTTGCTACATTTTAATGTAGCAAAATGATTCATCGATTCATCCATAATACATTTTCTTTCTTCTTTGCATTCTCAAAAATAGCATTTTAAACATTTTTTAACTAGGCTTGTGCTCTACTCAAAGCTCAGATTTAACTATCAGGTTTAATAAGTAAAAAAACTTAAAATTTTGTAGTCCTCAGCATCAATAACCTTTGTGAAATTCTTTTGTGATTAGTAATGAGTTCAAACAAACTTGTCTTGCAGTTGCCTGCCCCTCTCCACACACTGGAGATTCTTCAGTGCCTCTGTCAGGGCAACTACAGGGTGTCCTTTCGACTATTCTGCCTATTTTTATGAAACTATTTGCAGGAACACAACTGGTATCTCCATCCTTCGGTCCATTTTTGTTCAAATCACCAGAAAAATAAGTAAGTGCATAAAGACTGAGAATGACCACCACATATGCCTCACTTCCTTAGAAAAACAAAAGCTAAAATGCATGACATTTATAACTGGAATAACTATATTCAGCATGATCCAGGACAGTTAATCTAAAATCAAGGTCTCATAACTGAAGTCCTGTGAAGTGTAAGACACACAAGGACTGCTCATTTAGAAGTAAGAGCTAAACAGAGAAACTGTCTATCACAGTAACTAATACTCAAAGATTTAAACTTACCGTAAGTATGTTTGACAGGTATCTACATTTTAACATATTTCCAGAAAAATTAACAGCCTCTTAAAACACTTTAAAATATATAAAAAATACAGTATTTCTACAACAAAAACACTACTTCCAAAAATCATCTACATATACAAACTCTTATTCTACTGTTTCCCCATTTCCTTCCTTCTACTTCCCAACAATTTATTTCCATTAATACATGGATTTTTGTTAAGTCATTACAGAGAGAAGAAATCAACACAGATTGTATTTTTCTGTAAACAGTAAAGCTATATAAGAAAATTATTTCAGAACGAAAAGTGCAAAAATAAAGCTTTCAATTGATTAAGTAAAACAAGACCGACAGGCCTTCTGGAATGTATTAAGTATCATGAAAACTACCTGTGAAAATGTCTATCTAAACCAATTCTAAAACTACCTGCTAAGAAGTTTGAGTTCACTGGAAGTAGTCCACTCACTCTGTTTTTCAAATGACTGATTTTCAAATCTAATCTAATTATCATTCAAGATAAAATGTTAGTTTTAAACACCCTGATGGCAAATTCTATAATTAGAAATTTTCTAGCAATTTGTTAGTAAGTTTCTATGCCAAGGCAACTGCATACATCTGAGTCTGGCATGAAGTTTATAAATAAGAACCGAATCACAAGAGCTAATTGCACCCATGATTCACTCTAAGGCCAACAGTTACAAGTATTTTTTAAACCTTCAAAGCTGAAATTATAACTAATCATTTGTTATTGCTCTTTCATTTTGGCAACAACATCAAATTCATTATAATCTGCATTTTGTCAACTTAACACATTAGCACCCTCAAAAAAATCAAGGAAAGTTTTAATCCATTTCACCTGATGTAGTTTTGAGTAAAAGTGACAACCATGCCTACATGCTGTTATGGACCTGGGACCAGTACAAGTCCAGTATCTGATCTCCCTTAAAATCCTCCTTCATGAAAGTCAGCAAAACACACAGGAGAAATACACAGCAGCTCTTTCAAACATTTTATTAACTGCTAATAATGTTCTAGGAGGGTCAAATGCAAGCAAAGTAGTCAAAAGTTACACGACAAGCATACTGTACTCCTGTACTTTGCGCATATCAGACAATACACAATTAATATTTGGGTAATTCACTGAATAGCTTAATAAAAAGTGCTAGTATGCAACAAACCTAGTGCAAAGGAACTTCCAGCCACCACAGATAAACCATTCTAAGCCTCTCTTTCTTTGAGAAATTCTGGCTCTTGGTAGAGTGTGGTAATCACTCTCATCATTTTCAAAGCCTTCTTCTGACATCATTAGCGGCATTTCATCCAAATGAGAGGACTCATCTTCCACTTGGTACCTGGCAAGATGAAATAAGAACAGTACATCAATAACCAACATTTTTTTTATTACCAGGAATCTCATAAAGTAACAAAAGGTAATTTTTACTACATGGAATTTTATTAAAGATGTTTTCAATCCAAGTATCTTGTGCACTTGTCCTAATGTATCATCAAGAACTTTCAATTTGTTAAAAATGGGTAATACAGCAAAAAGGCTTGCAATCATCCAGCCCTTGATATAAATCATTACAGAGAAATTCCTGTTTTATATAGAATTTGTACATACAGAGCTGCAACATCATACTTTCAAAGGACTCTTTGCAAGATTTTCTTAGAATTTGTTTTGTGTCATGGTCTAACACAGCAGGCACCTAAGCACCATACAGCTATTTGTTCATCTCACCCTCCCTACCCCCATCCCCAGCATGGGGGAGAGAATCAGGGGAAAAAAAAAAGAGTAAAAGCTCATGGGTTCAGATAAAGAGTTTGGTAGGACAGAAAAGGAAGAGAAATAATAATAACGATAACACTAGTAATAATACTATGTAAAAACAAGTGATGCACAACACAATTGCTCACCACCCACTGAACAATGCCCAGCCCAGCCCCAAGCAACAGTCCCCCACCCCACCCAGCCACCCCATATTAATTGTTCAGTGTGATGCCATATGGTATGGAATATCCCTTTGGCCAGTCTGGGTCAGCTGTCCTGGGTCTGCCCCCTCCCAGCGTCTTGTGCACCCCCAGACTCCTCGCTGGCAGCATAGCACAAGAAGCTGAAAAGCTCTTGACTGCATTGCTCTGTAACAACTGAAACATCATCAAGTTATTAATGTTATTCTCATCCTAAATCCAAAACACAGCACTATACCAGCTACTAGGAGGAAAATTAACTCTACCCTACTTGAAACCAGGACACCTGGCAAAGTTTGTAGCAGATGCAAATAACGTGAGCTTTCACGGAAACAAACTTCGTATTTCCACTGAGCTTCAGCCTACTTTCCTGTTATACTTGTGTCTGTTCCTGCCTGTGCAGACCTCTGAGCCACAACTTCTACACAACTCATCAGTATATTAGTTTTTGTTAGTAAAACATTAGTTACTTTTATAATTCTATATAGAAATACTCAGCAGGTTAAAACACTTTCCTATGGGGCCTATGAAAAACTAGGCTAACAACGGTCCTTCCCTCTCCAGAAAGCATTTACCACTTCAATTTTACACTTGTGGAATGCCTCTTATGGCCAGATAAAACACCTGAGTATTTGATAAGAAAACTCCCCCAAGTGCTTGAAAATTGAGTAACTTCTTCACTTTCATTGGCTTAATGGTACAAAAATATGAAAGAACTGAACTATTACTCAGGTTTCCTGTTACAGACTACTCAAAGAACAAATGAGGATATCAACTGGAAAAAATCTTTGAAAAGAATTAGAGTCAAGCAAAGATATCTATTTGTATGCAGTAACAAACACAATAACCCTAATGGATGTTAATACAAATGCATGATACAGAAAATCATCCTAGATCTGACCAAAACAGTTAGAAAAGCTGGCTGCATCAATGCTTAAAAAGATACATAACAAATATTAAACCCAACAGATGCAAAAAAAATATATAGAAAAACTATTACTTGACTATTGATAATTGTAGTTAAGCAGTCTTTAAATAAGACCAGTTGATGAAAAAGTATCTGATTAGAATAAAGAGATTCTGCATGTGTATTTTATTCTTTAATTCTCAAACACTGAAGTTCGGAAGTCTAGAAGACTCTCATCATTCTATTCTTTGTGTAATCTAAAACTGATCTCTTGAATTTATTCTTGCATTAGGAGTAGCGAATGATGATTTTAAGAGCTCAGAAAAAAACTTTTTTGTTTGAGTCACAAAAGAAGTGTTTGGCAAATGTGAAGCTTCAAAATTGCTGATTTTTTGTGTGAAAGCGGTACTTCATCTTTTGGAATATGCATACAAGGACTATCTCATTTCCCCCCCCAGCAACCTAAACTCAATCTTTGTATAACAGTAATTAACAAAGCGCAAATAAACCATTCATTGGTGTATTTGTACACATTAAAAAAAAAAGTAACGTAAGTTCTAAACATCTGAATATACAGTAGGCCTACATCCACATCAATAAACTGAATGAATGTTCCCAAGCATTACAAACAACAAAGCAGCCTGTAGCAGGATGACTCCTTGCTAAAGGAGTTCAAAGGGAATCATCCCTAGACTGCTCCAATTGCCAAGCTGTACCTGGGGACTGTCCAGGAAGAGCAAGTGTTGCAACAGCCCAAATTCATGCCAGGATACATGCTACCAGTTTAGAAGTAGTGAATTCCAGTACCTGGGAACATCTACAGTGTAACATGAATTTATAGAGCTGTACAGAATAAAAAACACTTCTCACAACTGAGGAATTCAGTCCATTCTCTCACCTGCTGGGTATGCTGGTATGTTCAGTACACATCTTTGACTAAGCAGTAAGATCACAGTTTTATATGAAACAAGCAAGGTCCCAAAAGTAAATTTTTACAACACAGATGGAGAAAACACTTGAACTGAGCAACAGGCAGGCTGACTTGGTTGCCATCACGGAGACGTGGTGGGACCACTCTCATGACTGGAGTGCTGCAATGACTGGCTGTAGGCTCTTCAGAAGGCCCAGGCAGCATGGAAGTGGTGTGGCTCTCTGTATTAGATAGTTTGGATGTTGTGGAACTCGAGACTGGGAATAACAAGGCTGAGTCCCTGTGGGTTAGGATCAGTGGGAAGGTCAACAAGGCAAGCATCCTGGTGGGGGTCTGTTACAGAAGGCCAAACCAGGATGAGGAGACAGATGAGGAGTTCTACAGGCAGCTGGCAGAAGTCACAAAATTGTCACCACTTGTTACCTTGGGAGACTTCAACTTCCCAGACATAAGCTAGAAATACAATACAGCTCAGAGGAAGAAGTCTAGGAGGTTTTTAGAGAGCATGGAAGACAGCTTCCTGACGCAGCTGGTTAGTGAGCCTACCAGGGGACGTGCCCCGCTAGACCTTCTCCTCACAAACAGAGAAGGGCTGGTGGGAGATGCGGTGGTTGGAAACTGTCTTGGGCAGAGTGACCATGAAATGGCAGAGTTTTCTATTCTTGGCAGGTGGGGGACCAGTAAAACCGCTGTCTTGGACTTCTGGAGGGCAGACTTTGAGCTGTTCAGGACACTGGCTGGTAGAGTCCCTTGGGAGGCAGTTCTGAAGGGCAGAGAAGTCCCAGAACCAGAAAGTTGAAATATGCAGTCGAAAATGCTTTCAGAAAAGACATCAACACTACCCTCTTCAAAAGTATTAAAATACAGTTTAAAACAAACATGACAAAATAGAACTTTACTGACCATGTTATTTGCAAAAAGGTGCATATGATGTCTAGTGTGATATGGCAATCTGACAATACTTCTTCCCTTCTCATTACTCTAAATGGTCATCAAGAAAAAGATAACACTATACAAATTACCTTCTTAAAACAAGGCAGTTATTACAGGTTACAACGTATATTACACAAAATTGTATGGATTACTCTCAAACTAAGCTAATTTTAACACTCAAACCTTACACACTTGACAATAAAATATCTGCTTTAAAAAAGACATTACGCTGAGTTTCGGTAAAAGACAAGCCTGTGTTTAAACAGATTCACATTCAATGCTTTTATAATCTCTCCTGGTTGAATTTGCAAATTACATTATCACAGTTACGTGCTTTAATACAGAGCTTTCTTTTTCATTGTATTTTGCTTTTAGACATCTGAACAATTAATAGTGTATTTGTAACACCATCCAGTGAAATCACAATCTGCCAGCCACATTGGAGCATGCAGCAACATTCTGGAGCATTAGAGAGACCCTTTTTACTTCTATATAAAGTTGAACAAGTGTCTGACTTGGAAAATAATTTACTTTACACACAAAGGTAACAAAGCAAACATGGTTAAAAGTTATTTCTTGACAGAAGACGTTAATGCAAGAGAATTAAGGGAAACAGACTTGGCTGAGAAATAAATTCACAGATTTAATATTTAATACTACTCTAAATGTGGTAATATTTGTGGAGTACATCAATGTCCTAATCATAAAGTCATTTTTGCCATTATAAACATTTTTTCACAATTATCTCATTTTGCACTTTTAAATATGGAGCTTCACCAAGTAGGGAATGTAATGAGCATAAGCACCATCATGTTTAGTAATCCTGACTTCAAAATACAGCCTCTGAACTGGCAAGCAATTTATTCTGTTTCAAAAGCAATTTTGCTATTGTGCTAGAAAATTGTGCTTCAGTATTTAAAAACAATAGTATAATGAATAATGTATTTTTCATAACTAGGAAGAGGACAAAAATCGTTATGTCTTTGTTATCTAGTATTTTTCCACACTTAATTGCTTGAAGTGCTGATTTGCTTTGAGTGACAAATCAATTGAGTATAATCCTAGAAACTTTTATTAAAATAGAGGAGCACTGAAAGCAACATGAATAAAGAAGCCAGAGAAAAGACATCAAAACTCTCAGCATGGAGGCTACTAAATCAGGTATGAAGACAGCCATCTTGACAGAAATATGGTTTCCTAAGAAAAAAAGGAACATTAATATTAAACAATCACAGAATAGTTTGAGTTAGAAGAGACCTTAAAGGTCATCTAATTCCAAATCCCCCACCATAGTCAGGGACACCTTACATTAGACCAGGTTGCTCAAAGCCTGGTCCAACCCAGCCTTAAACACTTCAAAGGATGGGGCATCCACAAGTTCTGTGGGCAACCTGTTCCAGTGCCTCACCATCCTCTGAGTGAAGAATTCCTTCCTTATATCTAAGTCTACCATCCTTTAGCTTAAAGCCATTACTCCTTGTCCTATCCCTGACAAAGCAGGAACTCTCCAGCTTTCTTGTAGGTCCCCTTTAGGTACTGAAAGGCTGCTATCAGGTCTCCCTGCAACCTTCTCTTTTCCAGGCTGAACAACCCCAAGTCCCTCAGGCTGTCTTTATAGGAAAGGTGCTCCAGCACCTTGATCATCTTGATGGCCCTCCTCTGGACTTGTTCTAATAGGTCCATGTCCTTCTTGTGCTGGGGGCCCCAGAGCTGAATGCAGGACTCCAGGTAGGATCTCATGAGAGCAGAGTAGAAGGGGAGAATCACCTCCCTTGACCTGCTGGCCAAGTTTCTTAAGATGCAACCCAGGACATGGTTGGCTTTCTGGGCTGCAAGCACAAATTGCTGGATGATGTCAAGCTGCTCATACCACAACACCTCCCAGGTCCTTTTCCTAAGGGCTGTTCTCAATCCATTCTCCACCCAGCCTCTATTCGTGCTTGGGATTGCCCTGAACAGGATGCAGGTACCTCGCGCTTGGTCTTGTCTAACTTCATGAAGTTCGCACAGGCCCACCTCTCAAGCCTGTCCAGGTCCCTCTGAATGGCATCCCTTCCCTCCAGCATGTCAGCTGCACACAGCTTGGTGTCATTGGCAAACATGCTGAGAGTGCACTCAATCTCACTGTCCATGTTAACAACAAAGACGTTAGACAATACCAGTCGCAATATCAACCCCCAGGGAACACCACTCATCACTGATCTCCACTTGGGCATTGAGCCTTTAACCACAACTCTTTGAGTGTGACCATGCAGCCAATTCCTTACCCACCAGGTGGTCCATCCATCAAACTCACTTCTCTCCAATTTAGAAACAATGCAGGATATGCTTGTGCACAAATGCTTTGCATAACCAGGTAGATGACCTCAGTTGTTTATCTACCCATGCTGTAACCCCATCTGAGAAATCCACCACCAGATTGTCAAGCATGATCTGCCCTTAGTGCAACTGTGCTGGCTGGCACCAATCACCTCCTTATTTTCCATGTGCCTTAGCAGAGTTTCCAGGAGGATCTGCTCCAGGATCTTGCTAGGCACAGAGGTGAGACCGACTGCCCTGTACTTCCCCAGGTCTTACTTCTTCCCTTTAGAAATGTGTTTTTTCTTCCCTTCTTCCAGTCACTGGGAACTTCAGACTGCCACAACTTATCAAATATGATAAACAGTAGCTCAGCAACCTCATCTGCCAGATCCCTCAGGACCTGCGGGTACATCTTATCAAGTCCCATGGACTTGTGCACCTTCAGGTTCCTTAGATGATCTCAAACCTCATCTTCTCCTACAGTGGGCAGTTCTTCAGTCCCCCCAGTCCCTGCCTTTGCCTTCTGGGACTTGGGCTATGTGGCTAGAGCTCTTGCTGGTGAAGGCTGAGGCAAAAAAAGTCATTGAGAGCCTCAGCCTTCTCTGTATCCCAGGTAACGAGGTCTCCCATTTTCTTACAGAGAAGGCCCACAATTTCCCTAGTCTTCCTTTTATCATTGACATACATGTATCTGTAGAAGCCTTTCTTGTTGCCCCTGGTGTCCTTGACAAAATTTAATAGGACTTGAAGCTTCCCTGACTGCTCAATGTCTCTGCATCCCTCCTAGGCTGTTTCTGCTTTCACCTTCTGTAGGCCTCCTTTTTCTGTCTGATTTTGGCCAGGAGCTCCTTGTTCATGCTGACCTCCTGGTATTGTTGCCTGACTTCCTCTTTGTTGGGATGCATCGCTCCAGAGGTTGGCGGAGGTGATCCTCGAGTATTAACCAGCTTTCTTGGGCCTCTCTTCCCTCCAGGGTTTTGTCCCATGGTACTCAACCAAGCAGATCCCTGAATAGGGCAGTCTGCTCTCCTGAAGCAGAATCAGGGTAGTGAGCACGCTGTTCTCCCTCCTCACAGCCTTCTGGATCCCAAACTGCACCGTTTCATGGTCACTGCAGCCAAGGCTGCCCTTGAGTTTGATATTCTCCAACTGCCCCTCTCTATTGGTGAGAACGAGGTCCAGCATAGCTCATTGGGAGCTGCTTGCCAGAGCAGATGTGGATGCAGCGTTATATGTATCCCATAACTGTTAATGGAAACTATTTGAATTCATTTAATTCATTAAATCTAGTCTGGCTACTTATTTAGATGCCTAGTTAATTTTCATTTTCTACAAGCTTACTGTTAGTCTAAAAGAGCAACATTCCTCTGATTCAAACATCCAAAAAAGTAGAAAAGTGCAAGGCAATCATTGATGTCTATTTATCTGGTTCAACTCACCTGACAATGAAGCACTGGACATTTGGCTCAATCCCTGCTGCTGCCGCCAGGCACAGGACTCCCTCTGCTTCTGGACACTGGAAGGGGTAGGCAGCACGATCTGTCTCAGCCCTATCCTGCTCTACTTCTAGTAATTCCTCCAAGGTTTAACCTACATGAACACCTCCTCAGTCCAAAAATAAAGCACGAATTTTCAAACTGAGGCAGTGCAATAAGAGAAATAATGAAGAAAGGGGCAGACCCATTTATATTAAGAGCAGGAATTATTTCTTAGGGGAGAAACCAAAAAAGCTACAGCTCTTGTAGTCTGCGTTTTTTATTGACAATCCCACAAAAAAAAAAAAAATGAAATGTTCCACAGCAGCAAGAAAAGTTGTATTAAATCTATATTCATCCTTAAGCATGCAACTTATTTTCATATAACTGTTCCTTTCATTCAAACTCCTAATGTAGCAAATAAATCATTTTATGGAGACAAGTCACATGAGAACAATCAAATTATAAATACCTTTTTTCCCCAAATATTACTCTGCCCTTCGAAAGACTGGAAATTACCTTTTTCCCTGTAATTTCAAACATCTCTATGACTTACAAAGCAGGAAGTTTGGTTGAATTACAGAGCAATCACCTTGTTCCTAGGTTATAAAAGAAGTGGACAACAGATAAGCCTTCTACAGGTAAACGCATAGAATTTGAAGAATTTCCTTTAACCTTTTCCCCAAAAAACACAGAAAAAAAAGCTTGTTGCTTTGCTTTTGTTTATCTGTAGTTGTGCCTGCAATGCAAATGCACACCTAATCAGTATCAATTCAGAAGTCTCTGAACTCTCAAAGTCCTGGCCCAACTATACACACACAGAGAAAACAATTCTGCTACGAATTCATATACGCCATCAGGGACAGGCCTGTTAGAGGCCTCCATATGGAAGACAACACTAACTGAAGTAGTGTGATTATAAATCAGATTACTCTTTTGGACAGCTTTTATGGAAGCTAAAGATTTGTAGAACTAAGTCTCTGTACTGAGTTTCAACCGATAACTTTGCTTTTACGTCCTTACATCGCCAAATCTTTAAAAGCCTATTACAACACTCCTATCATAGTGCACATTTGTCAACAGAGCAACAAAATAGAAAAAAAAAAAAAGGAATTTTACTGTATGTAAGTTTACAACTGAGTTTGTCACTGAAACAAACAACGTTTACTGCAATAGACAAACTATATCAAGGTACCCTCAGCCTTTCACAAGCAATGCAGAGGGAGATTCTGGAAAAACGTAAGGCACCATTTTTGATCAACCCTATAATAATTTTCTCTTCCCCAGCACTCACCTCTTTGCCAGAGCTATAAATGGAAGAAAAATTCAGAGGATCTGCATAAGAAAGCTGTCATGAAAAACGCCACCATTCCTTACTCCCCTTTCCTCACCTTACAAAGCACAACACACCTTAATGGAACATCTTTTTCAGTCCGTGACAGGAAGAGCGGATCTCTATTCATACACAGCAGACCTGAGGAAACATCTGCATTCACTAGAACCCTATTTTTAATTAGCAGGGAACATCACTGGTCACAACAACAGGGCCATTTTATCACTGTTACTGGGTATTGTTATTGATACTGCAGCTCAATCAATTACTTTTTCTCCCCTAAGAGATCCAAACGCCTGCCCAAAGAACACAAATGCCTGTATTTGAAATAATAAAAAAAAAAAAAAACAAAAAAAAACAGGAAGGCATGCAAATATAGGGTAAAAATACAGCTTAAACACAATCAACCTGAAAATATATTTGAAGTTCACTACACACTGATATACGTGCTCACTGAAAAAACTAGCATCATCTGCAATAGCAATCTGAACTTCAGTGGTGCAAGTTCTCAAACACTTTTGTGCCTAGAAATAAGTGTTTCGGATCAAGATTCAGATTATTCTAATAATCATGCTCAAGATTACAACTGCTTGTCTATAAAGAATATCTTGGTGTGTAAAGAGTAACTAGAATAAACTTAAAAGGCCGATCTTTTCTGAATACATAATTATAAGTAATATCAAGTCAAAGAACTACAACTTATTATGAAAATCACTTAGAGTTACTATGCTGTCAAAATGTACTTTTGCAGGCAAAGTACAGCAAACCATTTCCTGAGTATGACACAAATACAAGTGTCTTTCTATGTAAAAATACAGTTGATATCGTGAGCAGCTCTGCATGTACGTAATTTGGTTACCCGCATGATTAAAATCAAAGACTGCTCTGAAAAGTAAAAGGCACAGAGACTAGGATAACATATGACAAAATACACCATGTAAAAGCTCTGAAAGCAGTAACATATGGCAAGGCCATTCTTTAGGAGTTATACATCACACCACTTTGACCTTTTTCCCAGACAAAAATATCAGAATCTAAACCTGTACTAAATCTTACAGGTACCAGCCCCAAAAGGTAATGTTAGCCTAAGTCTCATGTCTTCAGAAAGCAGAGTAACACTCAATCCAGGAATGTATATATGTGAGCAATGAACATAGGACAAATCGAGAAGAAAGTTTTAAAAAATTCACTGCTAAAAACTGTTTGACATAAATTGAGAGAGCCTTGAAAATGCAGACCTAACAAGTATGGTAAAAATATAACATCCCAAATGTGAAGGTGCCAACCAGACAGCCCTGTTGAAAGATCTAGAATTAAGAGAGAGCATCTAAGGGATGCAGACTAAAAATGACTCAGTGACACCATTCCTAACAACAACAGTAAATCTCTGACCAAAAACATAACTAAAGGAAGGCTAATGACAAAGGACAGCACACCCTGCAAAAGAACGGCTGATTTTTCTTTTATATGAAATTTTGCTTTGCAAAAAGAGGCAAACACTTCGAATTTCAAGTGAAATCAGTAAAAATCACTGGGACAATAGTTTTCCTGTAGAACGAACGTACAGGACAGATCTATTTTATAAGAATGTTTTAACAGTACTAGATGATCTTTAAGGGTCCTTTCCAAACCATTCAGTGATTCTCCTAACTACAATCCTGCAGAGATTTCTTTGCACTATTTTTAATCTTTTCTCCCTTATGTTTAAAAACGTGTATTTGATGTAAATGTGCATTGCATTTAATGTATCAGCATAACATATAGCTTTATGTTTTATTCCTCAACATACAAGGAATATAAGTTTTGTCTTTGCACACAGTTTATGATACTTTTAGTATTTATCAGGTGAACCTACATTTGTAATTTGTGGTATCACAGAAAATACCAATACGTCTTGCTTTGAGTTGCTATCTCAAGCAAAAATACTGACCTACAGAAAATCTGGTTAGACTAATCTGAAATTTACTTAGTCACCAGTTCCATCTGCCTGTCACTGAGGGGGAAAAAAAAAACAACAACACAAAAACAAACACCAACATAAAACACACAAGACAGTGGCTCCCATTTAAACAAAGTGCCCTAAAATGATGATAGTAGCTTTCTCCATGAGTAAGCTCAAGTATGTCAGTGCACATGCAGACAACTAACAACCAGTACCTTACTCCACCACATTCCCACAGTTGTTCAACTTTAAGGAGCTTCTGTGACCATATCTTGAGTAAATGGTTAACAACTCTATTTTGACATGAAAAAAGTAGTAAAACAGTGCTTATGTTCCCCCACTAAACAATTATTGCTTTTGGCAAAGAAACAGATGCTTAAAGAAGTTACTGATACTTTCTAACAGTAGTTTCAACACAAATACTAAGAAGTAAATTTACTTTGGTCTTGGAACTGCTTTCTCACAGAAGCTATGCTAATTTGAATTTTAATGTAAAGATTATAAAGTAAACTTTTAGTTTCAGTCATTTTCAAAATCAGGATGAAATAAGCAGACATGTTCAACTAATACACGAGGTAGAAGAGCATATTGAAATGCAACCTCTGAAAAATCAGTACCTACCCAAAGACTCTATGAACTTTTATTCCAAACGTTCACAAGTATTCAGAAAAAGAGTATCATAACAACTAACAAAATAAAAAATAAAAAATGAAAGTACCACCAAGTATCACTTGCATACACTCATTCAACAGATGAACTCAGATATACATTGATGTTTGGTGTTTTTAATGGTCATGGATGTTTTGCAAGGCTTTCCAGACCCAGTTACAGCCAAATAAGTCACGAGCTCTCTGTGAACACCATTCTACAAGAGAACCTACATCTTATTACCTCTGATCTATGCATGGCATCAACAAATAACATTTTGGGTTGTTTGTGCAAGTTTTTAATCTTAATAATTACACCTGAAATAAAGAGACCAGCAAATATTTTTGTCACTGCAATACAAAATACTACCTGAACTACAAAAACCACATTGGAGTTCAGAACTAGAGCATGTCATTCTCATGAAGAGAAACAACTGGGAGGAAACAGCAACTACCAGAGTAGTTCAACAAAGCTCACTTCAGACAGCAGCAAAAATTAAATAAGTCCCAGAATCACTGTACATACATCAAGTATTATCTGTTGGCATTTGCTTGTCTCTATCTTTAGTTAATTCCCCGTGAAACCTAGCCAAACACCTTAGGAAATCTTAAACAAAAGGACTGCAAGATCACTAGGAGTGACTTCCATATAAATGAAAAAATATAATAACAGCAATCCTGTAATATATCATCTTTGTTTCTATGTACTATTCAAATTTGACATTTGTATGTATCAGGGAAGTGTGTGGACTCAGTGAACGCAACATGAAATAAGCTACAAACCACCAGTCATTGAGCAACAAGTATCCCACATTTACCTGTGCAAAGGAAACTTCAGCCTGTTATTTTATTCTATTTTAATTCTCACACGATTGTTTTATATGCTAATGGCGTACAAGACTGACAATTAAACGTAGGGCAACTCAGTTTTTAAGAAACTGCTATCAGCGAGGAAATTGACAAGCCAACAGCAGAGGTGTTCCACAGCTTGCTTTACCACAGCCACCTGATACACCTCCATTCATAAGCATAAAGTCATTCGTAAGTACACCGCCATGACCCTTACTACACTTAATTATGTGAGAAGATTCCTTCCAGTGAATGAATATTATTCATGACACAAGCATACCTCTGTGAATACCTAGAGCGCAAATGAATTTATGTAATATTGGACACAGCTGGTAAGACCTGATTTTCTGGTCAGCTCAGGTGTCCCAACACCTTAACACTATTAGTAGACCAAATAGAGGTATTCACTGACAGTAACAAGTGCAGGACACCTGAACAAACTCAGTAACTTGCTTACAGATAAAAGAGGGTTGACCACTGCTGAACTCAGTCCCTTATCTGCTTCAAAATTCTACCAAGCTTCTTGGTTTGCTTACATTACATCACACATGAGCAACAGCCATTGCACATTTACATTTCTTTCTCTGTTTGGCCAATAATTACTCTGGGTCTCCTGATGATACTAAACTAACATATGAGAACAAGTGTGTCAGTCTCACTGCACATTTACAGTGATCGTGGAAATTCTCTGGTCCTCTTTTCCCTTTGTGGCATAAACATAAGCAGCAACTATTTTTCCAGTAAATAATAGATACTTTGTGCTGAAGAACAAAGTGTTGAAACAAGTGTGCAGAGAGTTTACTCAGCTGGGCATCTGAGCTCCACCACAGCTGCTCTCTCATTCCCCCTCATCAAAGAAAATGAGGAGAAAATATGATGAAAGGGGCACAACGGTTGCTCAATGGAGGCTGCGGTCAGCCCCTAACACTTCATCGCCACCACTCCTTCACGGTCCCTCTCTGCCCCTGCTCCACATCGGGTCCCTCCCACGGGATGCCGTCCTTCCTGAACTGAACTGAGCCTGCAGGGGCTGCCCACAGGCAGCAGCTCTTCAAGCACTGCTCCCACACGGCTCCATACCATGGGGTCCACCTATACCCCAGGAGCAAACTGCTCCAGCACGGGTCCCCCACGGGTGGGTGGCAGCTCCCCCCAGACCCCTGCTCCTGCGTGGGCTCCTCTCCACGGGCTGCAGCTCCGGCCCAGGGCCTGCTCCTGCTCTCCATGGGCCGCAGCCTCCTCCAGGCCACATCCACCTGCTCCACCGGGGGCTCCTCCACCCATGGGGGGGCTGCAGCGTGGAGATCTGCTCCATGTGGGACCCATGGGCTGCAGGGGGACAGCCTGCTCCACCAGGGGCCTTTCCACAGGCTGCAGGGGAACTGCTGCTGCCTGCCTGCCTGGAGCACCTTCTGCTGCACTGACCTTGTCTGCAGGGTTGTTTCACATTCCTCTCTCTCCCAGCTGCTGTTGTGTAGCAGTTGTTTTCTTTTCTTAAATCTGCTCTCACAGAGGCACAAACAACATGGCTTATTGGCTCAGCTCTGGCCAGCAGTACATCCCTTTGGAGCTGGCTAGAACTGGCCCTTATCTGACATGGGGCAGCTCCTGGATTCTTCGCAGAGGCCACCCTGCAGGCCCCCGCTACCAAAACCTTGCCACATAAACCCACTATAAAGTGGCACACCATCACTTTCTCCAAGCTTTCTGTAACTATTAAATTCGAATATATTGCATAATAGTGCAATTATTAGTAACTGGAATACAAACTTTTACTTCAAAATGGATTTCCCTGGTTTCTAACAGTGGAACATGATCAGTTCTCTGTCCAATCTTACACAGCATCATACAGTCTCACATGTATAGCATCACAAAGTTTCTTTAGGTGTCTGGGGAAAACACGTTCCAGCTTTACAGTACGTGATAACAGTCAGTCAAAGTAAGTCCAAACACAATGACAAAACCTTTGGCCTTACAGCAGGAATACCTACAGCGACAGAGGCAGACTTCCACAGACTGGTTAGCTCAAGCAAAAGAAACTGTCCTGCAAAGTAGCTTTGAGGCTGTGAAAGGTTAGCAACTGTTATGTTGCATTATCTGAAGTTGCCAGTAGCAGGGCAACAAATTCAAGTTAAAAACCACTACCATGCTGCAGTTCCGAATCTGTGTATAAGCTTTCAAAAGAGGCGATTTTCAAAATGTGAATTCTTTGCTGAAGAAACAAACAAATCATGGAAAGTCAAAGATTCCTGAGAGCCCAGAAAGCAAGGCTTCTTAAAAGTGTATGGTAAAGATACAAGTTAGAAAAGTAGGATGAACATACATGCATAAAGGCTTAGGATATGTAGTCCAACTATAATTTTAAGTCATGATTTACGAGTTGTATCTGAACTAACGTGCCTTGCTCTATTTCCTCTTTGTCTTTACACAAGTCACCTGCAGTAGAATCTAGACAAGCATTTTTTTATTAATATTTTTTAAAAAACAGGTCCATGACAACACCTTCCGAAGCACACAGCAGGTGCTCTAAAATCCAGGCCATGGTATTATTGAAGGATAATGATCAACCTAACCAACTCACCTTAAAACATATACAAAATTAAGTAACTAAAATGAGTAAGAGTACATGGCCTTTCTCCCTCTGGGCACAAATTTTAACCAAGTGATCAAAATAATCAGAAGTAATAAATGTACCTGTTAGCTTTTAAATGTTTTATGAGCCTATAAGTAGTTGAACAGAACTAATTAAAACCATAAAAAAAAAATCATTTGTGTGGAGGACTGGTAAAATAAATACATATTACCTGTACTTGAAAAGCATACAGATTTTTAGAGACCGTAACTCTGAAAGACATAACAAAATGCAAGGAATTCAATCCATAAACTTTGAAGGGAAGTGTTGATGTAATAAGACAGAAGGTAAGAAGCAGATCTATAACGAATCAGTAGTTCTTGCTGGATCTTACAGCTTCCCAAATCTGTTCATACATCCAGGTTTAAACAGTTCGTATAAATAACTGCAATTATTGCCTGAAAGCATACCTTCCACAAACCTATGTACTCACTTGACTTACAAACTTGGCCCATATCTATATACGTATATCTATATAGCACTTTTCAAGTTACCAAAACTGGCTCCTGGATAACCTACAACAGAATCACCTGATACCTTTGACAGACTAAGGGTTTGACTATATAACACTTCCCTTCCTCTTCCAAAGGTGAACACCTACTGAAAGGCTTATAGATCGCACGAAGAGCTTCCCTGCTTCAATTCTCTGAGAAATATGCGTGATAATGATAACGTTACCCTACCTTAAAACAGAGGATAAGCCCATTACATATTGTGAGACGTTCAAATACTAGTGAAACAGGGAACACTACTACTGTAGACTGTCCTATAAGTTATTTTCTATGAACATTTGCAAACTTCTCTATTAATTTATGCTCTGCATAGTCTTACACTACATTTTCTGCTAGGTACTCCATTTGGACAAAAAAAAGCTTTTTTAATTCACCATGGATTATTTGAATTAAAACAGCATCATCAACTATTCTGTGCTTAGGAAGTCCATTTACTTTCATACATCACAGCTGCTCCCTCCAGTTCTTGTGCCCACAATTAGGGTCTTAAAACAAAAAATAAACAATAAAAAATAAAAACGAAAACAGTAAAAACAAGGGAAGGGAAAAGCAACTCAAACAGCTATAACCATAACTGACATTGTAGGAGTGCTGCCAAAGGGACATATGAAGAAGTATGGGGGTAAAGTGTTTCCTTCCAGACAATGACGGCATTCCTTGAAGTCATGCAGAACAGCAAAGCAAAAAAAAAAAAAAAAAACCAAACAAGAAAACCCCATTGACCCCTTGGCTGAAGACTTTGTTAGTAAAGCTTTGAACTGCCTTGCCCAAATTGCTTGACCCCTCTCCCCCCCAAAACAGGGCGCATTTTAAGCACACCGGGGTCAGTCCTGACACTCAGGCAATCCCCAGCTCCACGCACCGCGGCGCAGCAGCCGCCCCGCATCGCGCTGGGAGCGGCGGCTGCCCGGGCACCGGGGGCCGCGGAGCCCCCCGGGGCCGGGCAGGCGGAGGCCGCAGCCGCCCGGCCGGGAGCAGCGCCCGCCGCACCGCACCGCACCGCGCCGCACCGCACGGCTCAGCCCAGCCCAGCCCCGCGCCCCACCGCCGGGACGAGGCAGCTCCGCGGGGACGAGGAGAGCGGCGGGGGACGGGCTGGGACCGCCACCACCTCCACCACCCCTCGGGGGCCGCCGCCGCCGTGCCCGTACCCTGCCTGTCCCGTCCCGGCCGCGCCGTGCCCGTACCTGCTGTGCCTCCGCGCGGCCGAGGCGCTGCTGTAATAGGCCGGCCGGCGCGGGGCGCGGCGCGGCACCGGCTGCAGCGGGATCTGGTCCGCCATCTTGGGGCGCCCCGCCGCCGCCGCCACCGCCGCGCCGGGTGCGGCCCGGCCCTGACGTCACGGCGGCAGGAAGGCAGCGGCGGGGAGGGGCCCGCGGCATAAACAAGGGGGCGGGGGACGGGGATGGGGATGGGGACATGGGGCCGGCCCCTCAAGGAAATAAAATCGCTGGGGATGGGCAGCGGTGGTTTTCTGTCACCGAATAGGGGCGGGTGTGGCGAGGCGGAGGTGTTGGGAGGTGGAAACGGGAGTTGTGTAAAGTCAGGGGGGTAACGAAACAGCCTGTGGGGTGTCGTAAGGGAAAGGTCGATGCACAAGTCACCGAAGGAAAAAAAAAATATATAAATAAATATTTGGCAGATTGTGAGTTCACAGACCTAGTGTAAGGTGTCATCGTTTGATATGAGATCGGATGCCAGAGGAGCAAAAGGCCTAACAGCATCACAAGTGCAGACTGCCTGCAAAAGGATAAAGAAAGGGGATAAATCCCTTTCTTAACGTAAATTCAATATTAACAAATAAATAAATAAGGGAAGAAAAAGGAAAATACATTTCTCCAATGGCAAAAGTCTTCAGCTATTTTACAGAATGCCAGGACCTATAGGCATTATTCACTAGACCAAGATCTTTGACAACGAATCTCTTGATCATGCAAATTACTTAAAGGTGGCAGTAAGTTTTCTAGGGTGCAGGGTTTTTTCCTTTTATCGCTTTGAAGATGCCAAATGGCAAAAAGATGTTAACGGTGCTGCTGAAGCCCTTAGTCTCCTGGTTTGAGACCTGAGGTGTGCAGTGTGGTAGCAGCAGCTCTGGCATCCAAGGACAACAGATGGGTGAAGGTTGCACTCCCCGATGCCAAACAATGTTGCTCTGGCTAGCCAGATATTTCAGACTGAAATGTTACCATACTAAAAAATATATTTTTACAGTACAAATACATGTGACCTGAAAAGCTGCATATCAAAATGTTGTGTAAAAAAATAAATGACAAGCTACATACCTCAAAGAACTGAACGGAGTAGGAGATATCTCAGCTGCAGTTTACAAAGGACATTAAAATCTGTGTAAATCATGCTATCTTGTGGGACAGGGCCAGCATGTCAGCAACATGGCCCTCAGAAGTCTCTGGTGCTGTGCTTCCTCTCACAAGAATTCAGGTTATTCTGCAGGCAGCCCCACTACCAGTCACGTGGCATGGCTCTGATGTGGAAGCTGCCGTTGAGAGTCACAGAGCCCAGCACATCCTTGTCCCAAGAGATTTCCTACTGGCCTGGGATTATTCAAAAAAGGCAGAGGTGGTTTCTGAGTGTCTTTCTACCTTAGAACACAAGGGAATGGTCAGTATTGAGGCACCTTAGTACGCAGTGGATATTGTACAGCGGATAATATACTGAATGATGCTTCGATCTTATAGAGTGAAGATCATAAAGCACTGGTAATGCTTAAGATCACTTGCCAAGTGCAAATATTTCTAAGCAATGTTTTGACTTTAATATTTTAATTTAATATTTTGACTGTCAATATTTTGACACTATGTGGTTACTGGAGTCACCAACGGAACTAGAACACTCGAAGTTGTAGCAGGAGAGAAGGAGCAACAGTTGCACAGGATATGGAGGCACAGAGCTCACAGGAATGAATAAAAGAGCGTGTGTCAAGACTTTGTGTGTCAAGATTTTGGTGGGTATTTGAAGGATTACACTCAGAAACATCAAAAAGGGGGCAGAGATTTATCTAGCTCTGTAACTGCAATAATCATTGTAAAGTTGACAGTAGTACACTGACAAAATTATAGAATTGTAATTTAGGTTGGAAGGGATGTCCAGATATCATCTAGATCAAGCCCCTGTTCAAAGAAGTCGAGTTTGATCTCGGGTTGCTCAAAACCATGTTCAGTGGTATATTGAACACCTCTAGGACAGCAAAGCATTTCCATAACTTCTTTTGGTTAGCTGCTGTAGTGATAAACAAATTGTGATGATATCACCATCGTGATAAATTGCTGGTAAGTAATTAGAGAAGTTGACAGTTTTTAATAAACCAAAGGACAAAGAATTAAAAAAATTGAACATTTATCATTTTAAATGCATGCAATTTTGCTTATTTCAAATATATGTTTAAAACATGCGGTTGTGGTAGTGGAAACTATCTCAGCTTCTTGATCAAGCTTGATCACTGCTTTTCTGCATCAGTATTTTCATACAGTGCTAAAAGCTCCTCAGATCAGATACTTTGGTTGTGTGGCCTTTATCATCATTTAGTTCTGCCTCTAGATTTTCATGTGATCCTGTTTTATGGTGGTTGTTTTGTTATTTTTTGAGAAAAACATCTTAAAATTTATATAAAAAGTTGTGGGTTTTTTTTGTTAGTTTGTTTTTTTAATGTGGAATTGAGACTTCAGCATATGATATCTAAGGACTTCACAAGATGTCCATAACAAACCTGCCTGCATTTTGAAAATAGTATCTCTATTTCTATTTAGAAATCCTAAAAGGTCACAGAATAAACTTACTTCTGATCTGGATTTTTCTAGTCAGGCATCTCAGGCAGGTATTATTTTGCAGAATGAAAAAAAAAAATCAGGAGAGAAATTCTTTTGTATGCATCATTAAGTACTGGCTAAATAACATTTATCACTTAAATATCATCATAACACCATTCTGAAATAAACTTTCACCCTTTCCATATTTCTTTTTTTGCATCTTTTTTATGTATAACAATTGGCAGTAATTCAGAACCTATGATTTATGGATCTTGTGAACTCTCAATTTAACTAGAAATGAGCAGGTATGGAGACTGTTCTTCATTTGTTGCATGGATCTGCTACAGGTGCAAAATCTGTCTGTAACTAGTTCTGCCTGATGTCCCCAGAGGGCATTTTATAATAATTTATACTTTCGCTGCCATTCTACTTCTGCTGTAAATGTTCAAGGTTAAGTGCTCCCTCCCTCCTAATCCTCTGCATGTCTGGGCTAGGGCAGAGGGGAAGATGAAAGACAGTTTGAAGATAATTCATTTTACACTGTCATTCTCAAAGCCAAATGTTAACATCAGTTACACTAACATAAATCTAAAATCATAAATCTAAAATCATAAATCTAAAATTTAATCATGTGCTACTAAAATCATGAATATAAAGCAAAAGTAATGAGTTTCAGGAAGGTTCATATAGAGTTATAAAAACAATCAAACAAACAAGTATATTTTTATACTAGGTATTTTCTCACCCCATCCTGCAAAGAACCTCAATATAGAACTTTTTGTCAGTGATGAACCAGCTCAGAATCTGCCTCCAAATTTTCAGGAAATTGCAGATTAGTCCAAGACATCTAGAGGCATAAAAAATCCCCGGCAAAACCTTAGCACAGCAACACAGAGTGCAGGAAAGAATCCTGTTGTCTTTATAGGAAGAGCCAAAGGCAGTAAGAAAGTTTAAACCAAATAATTTCTTACACAGAGTGAAGCAGGAGAATAAATACAAAAAAGAAGGAGCCAAAACAGTTACAATTATCAGTTTTAATAATTCTGATAGTGCTTCCATATCTTAAAGCCATATTATTAGGATGTAACAAAATTGTAGTCTTGCTATAAGAAAGAAAAAAATTAGAGATACTGTTTTCTCTGAGAGGATCCTTGTTTTAAAAGATTACTGCAGACAATGAGGCCACAGGCAATGCCGCTACACAACAAAATCAATAAGTTTAGAATCACCAGCAAGTAAAAATAATCATAGAAAATATTACTGTACTATCAAACCAAACTCAGACACAATAGGTAATGGAAACAAAACACTACTTACTGTATTGCCTACATCACCACAAAACAGAAAATTCTATTTCTCTACATTGTATTTTTAATATTCACAGCATTCAGTGTTTGTCAATTAATTTGTGCTCCCAGCTGTTACATTTCTTTCAGACCTTTCTTCAAGGTCTTCTCTTTGGTAAATGTCAGCTCTCTGCAGCTCTGCAGGATTTACAGACTGCTAAATCTCTTCCTCCTTTTTAGCCCATCCTTACCAAACTGTGGGTCCCACAGCACAGGCTTCACACCAGCTGTGTGCCACCTCACCTGTGTTCTACACAATATTTCTATAAGAATAGAATGCCTGGAAAATCTCGTGACAATTAAAGCACCAAAATTGTATATATGCTGTATTTTGGATTTTTCCAGAGCTATATCTTCCAGTTAGTAATAAGGCTGACTGAAAAGGTGTTTTCTCCAATTCACTGGGCAAGAGATGAGGCAAAAAAATAATAATAATAAAAAAAAATCCATCAAATCCTAGAGTACTTAAATCAAATTGTTTTGGAAATGTACACTTTGGTGACTTCTGATACAAGTATCAGTCATGTCTTTATTTAAGATATTAATTGTTATTGTTGATAAACAAAAGAAGAAAACTAAAAATACAATTAATGTAAGTTAAACGTTTCTTCAATATACATCAAAAATCCAATAGCTTTTAATTTCTAGTCAGCTTCTGAGATAATCTTCCTCATCCTCATAATATATCCAAATTTAATGCATTTTTTAAAAATTATTTATTTATTTATTTATTTGTAACTGGACAAAAAAACAAAAAACAAACAAACAAAAAAAAAACCCACAAACTTTAGACTCAAAACTTTTTAGCTGGATTAGCAGCTTCTGATCTTGTAAAACCAGAGACTAGGCAATAAAATATTTCCATGATCTCTGGTGCAAATCAACAAGAAAACACACCAGCACTTTGAAAGGACACTTTTTTTTTTTGAGTGTTCTCAGTGGATTTATTTTAACAAATTCCACACTGTTGATCTTTCAAATAAGTAAATACAGCTGCTTTAACTACTCCTTGAAACTGAAAGAAAACGCACCCATAGATTAATTACAAATCTTGTGTTGTTTCAGAGATTCTGAAAAGGTCATGGAAGGACAAACAAGGCCCAAGCGTAAACTTGAGTTGTGATAGATGGTATCAAACTCAGTGGATGTGATTTGCTTTTGCAGTTTCTGTTACAATAGTACCCAAAAGCTTTAAGTGGGATTAGGGGTCTTTGTTCTGAGAGCTATACATAAGAGGATAAAGAAAAAAAGTTCCTAGATGATATGTGACAAAATACTTAGTGTTTCGTATAGTATCTCTTTCAAAAATCAGAAATTAATTTCAATCTCCTCTTTCTCTGGCATCTTTTTGTGTCTGCCCCAGCCACCAGCTCAGGCTTGTAGCAAAATGGTTTCTCGTTTTCCTCAGGCCTACTTCTGGAACCTCTTTCCCCTCAGTCATTGTAGACAACAACAGGTCTGGCTACTAGTAAAACCTAGACATAATTTATTTGTACACTTATTTTACTCTAAGAAGCAGTTTGAATCTTGCAGATTTTCTTTGTATAGTATGTGCAAGACAGTTATCCACGTAATGGGAATGGCAGCTATGTTCAGATCAATTCAGCATGAGATGAAGAAATCACTTTCACAGCTCATCATTTTCAATTTCTTGTCTCCTCCTGTGTCCTTCCTCTAGCTTCTTCCTCAATATTGCATTGAACTTCAGTCTGTTCCTACTCAGCTCATTATCCTTCTCTTAGAGGTTGTTTTCCATTACTATTCAGAAGATAATTACAGTGGTTTTTGTCCGTTTGTATAATTTGCAAAGATTTTCCCATTCCTTGGGGAATTCCCTGTAAATGTACAAACAAACAAACAAACAGAAAAAGTTTAATTGTTCTTTCTCATTACTAGAAGCAGTCAGCTTTCTTCAACAACACAAAATGAAACCAGAGTTGCCCTCAATAGTACTGGATGAAGAGCATCAGCTGTGGCCTCCAAAGTACCAGGATAAAGACTGATCAGTCTACAAACACAAATTACCTGCAGTTTGCAGTATCCTTCGCTGGTTTTAATTTAACCAAATCTGGAAGAACTGGTAGCCAAATGCAGCATTTGTGAAAGCAGATAATGTTGTTGTGAAGAGCGTTAAGACTGAAAGGGAATATGTACTTTGTAAAGCAGACAAAATAGGTTATCCACACAAACTGGCAGTGATCATATCTATTGTTAGAAATGTGCATTGGTTAGAAATAAAGCATAGAGCCTGAAATACATTGAGACTGAAGTCACCAGGATCTTTCTTGGACTACAGAGGCATAGAGTCCATGACGTTAGTAAGAATAATTATATAATCCAAATTCTAGTTACAAGATGCAGCAAGCCAACAGATGAAACAAGATTAAAACAAACAACTAAGGGAAGAGAAATAACTGGGAATTAAAACCAGTTACATGAATTTATTTTGTATTTTGTATGCACAACTGTAGGGATGATAGGGGTAGCCAGCTTTGGCTTGCCATTTATCAGGCTTTTGCTAGAAAGAAAGATTTTTGTAAAAAGTAGGAATCTTAGGGAGTTACTCTGGTCTAATAAGCTTCCTATTAAAAAAAAAAAATAAATCAAAACAACAATCCTTGTTATTAGCTATATCAATATTGCAAGATAGAATGTTTTCTCTTGAATCTGAAGGTGAACATTAGTATGAGATTTATATGCTTATTTCTAACTTCACAGATAGGTAGAAGAAATGTATCCTTGGGCCCTCTCTGAACAATGAATAACTTGGCCGTGGAGGTATATAAAAGATGGAGTTCAGAATGGGCCTGTGACCTTAGGCTTCAGCTCAACAAAGCATTCAGAAGATGCCTTAACCCCCCTAGAGTCTCTGAAATTTCAGCGAAAACACTATTTTCCCCTGAATGCTATCAGAGGGAATGAACTATGAAAGGAGAGAAAAATAAATGTGATCCCACCTGGTCTAATGGAAGGTGTCCCTGTCCATGGCAGAGGGTTTGGAACTAGATGAGCTTTAAGGTTGCTTCCAACTAAAATAATCCTATGATTCTATGCTTTTGTGGTTTGAAATTCAGTTTCTCCTCAGTCATCCTGGTCAGCTTCTTGCTTCCTTACAACGTGGAGCCTTTGTGCTGATGTCTTCGCTCCTTTGCTGCAGATGCATCATGAAAGGTTTTTGACAGAGAACTCCAGCAGGAGCACAGTTGAGGACGGTGAGACAGAGACTGTAGTGTGACCTATCTGTAAGGAGACTTGTGGAGGACTTATGTTAATTCAATTACCTTTGTTCAGAACATATATGTATATAGTTGTGGTTTAACAATGACAGGCAGCTAAGTACCACATGTCCACTCTCTCATTTATATGCGTGTATATATATGTATATAAGTTTGTATGCACACATATGCTGGAACTGGACTTCTGTTTCATCTGTGAAGTTTTGAAAGTTTGCCTGTGCTGCATGCTGTGGTATGCACTCTAGAAAGAAGACATCAACTAAAATGCTGGTAGATCATCAGCAATGTTTCTGGGGCCAGAAAAGTTGCAGTAATTACAATTGCCACAGAATGCTGACATCTTTTTTTTATTAACCTACCTGTTAAGAACAATTCATACTCACATACTTTGACTCATAGTCAAAGTGTGACTAATAGTCAAGATAAACTTAGGGGAAAATCCAAATTCTTGGTGTCAGAGAACAGACTACAAGAGATATCTTATTAGTTCTGAAAAGCTCCTAAGGCACAAGCACTGAGACGGGGAGGCCCTAAGACACAAGGCTGACTCAAGATTGTGGTGATAATGGAGTGAAAATTAGTACATGCCCAGAGGTAGGTTAAACGAACATACACACACTGACAAAGTAGTACCACTGCAACACATTTAGCCTCCTTCATCCTCTGCTTTTCTCAAGTAAATTTTGGGATGAAGCTGGAAGTTGTCTACAGCAATAAAAGTACAGGACTGAAACTGAACTGTAACGAACACAAAGAAAATCTGTGGGCAACCAAGTGACAAAACCCACTTTGGCTCAGTCATGCATCTTTCCCAGAAGATTGTCTTACAGCTTGTTGCAGGCTTATTTACCATGCTGGAAAATACTGGGCATTTCAAGGCAAAAACTGGTCACTATCCACAACATTTAATATCAGAGGCATGAGGGTTTTCAGAACACTGGTTAACTCTTTTTGGGGGTTATCTCCATACAACAGAGAAAAAAAGATTCAACACTTTATTACCATTCTCTGTATTGTGTTTATTGCAAAGTGTATCTGGCCCAAGCAGGCTTCTAAAAGCTAGTTAGTAAAGTGCCATTGTCTCCTGTGCTTCAGAAAATCCATGTTCTTCACAGAGTGAAGAGCTTGAGGTATCTCTCATTGCTGAGTGTCATTGTTTTTGGCTGGGACAGAGTTAATTTTCTTCACAGAGGCTCACATAATGCTGTGTTTTGGATTTTTGATGAAAATAATGGTGAAAAAACACTAATGTTCAGTTGTTGCAAAGCAGTGCTTACACAGAGCCAAGGACTTTTCTACTTCTCATGCTGCCCTGCCAGTGAGGAGGCTGGGGATGTGTGCACAAGAAGCTGGGAGGGGACACAGGCAGGGCAGCTGACCCAGATATTCCATGCCATAAGATGTCATGCTCAGCAGTGGAAGTTGGAATAAAGGAGGAAGGAGGGGACGTTCAGAGTGATGACATTTTTCTTCCCAAGAAACCATCATGTATGATGAGCCCTGCTTTCCTGGAAGTGGCTTAATGCCAAGTGGCATGCCGATGGGAAGTAGTGACAGAATTCCTTGTTTTGGTTTGCTTGCATGTGTGGCTTTTGCTTTACCTAGTAAACTGTCTTTATCTTAACCCATGAGTTCTCACACTTCTACTTTTCCAATTCTCTCCACCATCCCACCTGGGGAGAGTGAACGTGTGGCTGTGTGCTACTTAGCTGCTTACCAGGGTTAAACAACAATGTTGAGGGGGTGGATTTGGGGAATGTCCTGTGATGCAAGAGTGGGTCCTCTCTGGAGGGAATGGAAGCTTTATGTTTAGATACTATCAAGAGAAAGCATGGTAGTTCTGAATGTTTTGCTTTAATCTTTCTGCTTATGAGATAGAGGCATAAGGAGGAAAAGGAAAAAAAAAATCTAGACATAATGTGATCTTTTGTGCAACTAATAAAACCCAAGTTCTGGTACATGTCAAGAAAATATTTACTTCTCACAGCTGAACCTATTCATAGCATACTGTAGGCTCTGTCATGTACAGAAAAGACACTCCTTAAATCCAAAGGCAAAATTTCACCTCTGTTCACATTCAGGACATGAGATGCAAAAGCAAGAAAAAAAAATCCCGGGAAAAGCATTTTGCATACATACCTGCACATGCTAGCTAAGACGCTTAGATAACTAAAATGACCGTTTTCCTTTGTAGTACTATAAGTTGTAAACTTTCAACTCTAACTTGTTGAAATTAGAAGGTCCTCATCAAATGCCTTTTAATGAATAGGTCTTCCATTTATAACTGCCTCTCTCATATGAAACACACTAGGAGAGAAAAACAGCAATTATTTATAATAACTTTATTGGGTATAATTTTCATCTGTCTTTGAAAGCTCCGCCTGCTGTTTTCAGGCTGTGCATGTTAAACAGAAGTGCTTACACTTGACCTTGCTCTTGATCCACTCTTTGTGCACAGCAGTGCCTTTCTTCTTCTGAAAGATAGGTACAATTTGTGTCCACATAAATTATACTGTACTTGCTATTAACATTCTTTTATCTGGTAAATTACTTGCACTGATTATGTTGAAGACTGTTCTATGAGCTGTTGATAATGCAGGTCTATGATTTGGATGTAATATGTCATTCTTAATTTAGGACAAGACTGAAAGGAGATGACAGCTTGCTATAACACAAGCAAAAAATCAGGTCCTGGACACATGCAGTCAGGAAATGATCCATGGTAGTACTTGCAGCAGGAAGTGTGTTCAGCCTAGGCATCCTGGCTAAATTCCAGCTTCAGCAATTATGCTGTCTAAATCTTCCTGCATTTCCAAATGGGTGATAATGGTATTTCCATTTATTTCATGCCTCAGATTCATGGAGCACTTTAGCATAGATAACCTCCATCCTATTTTCTACTGGAGCAGGAACAAACAGGAAGTTATCCAAATTTCCTTCTCTTGACAACCAGGTAAGACTGTTAGTTACTGTAAGTTACACTCCTGATTGTCCAAGGCAGGGGGTCTTGAAATCATGAGGTGGATGAAGTGTGCAAGGCTGCACCCTCTTGAATAAAGGCAAGAAAACAAAGGACTTAGCCTTTCATTTACACAATCCAACCTCTTAACAACAGGTTCTAAGCAACTCATTATTTGACATTGAATAAAACTGACAGCACATTTATGTTGGTGGTTTTCACACAAGGGCACAGCAGAAAGTATAAGGAAACAAGAACGTATGATAACAAACAACAAAAAGTAGAAAGAAGACTAATATATTAGGTAAATTGCTCAGCCTTTGTGTTGATTTCTGCACAGTGCTTATCTCTTTGTAGTAGGTTCTCAGAACTTTCACTGGTATAAGAAAAAAAATGAGGCTGCTGCTCTTCTTGCAGAGTCTGGCTTCTCTGAGTATCCATCACCAAAAAGACCTCCTGCATTTTATTCACTCAAAGATTACAGTTTCTCCCTATCACTAATGAAAAACTTCAAGATATTAAAGGCAGAAGAATTTTTTTGATGAAGTATAAGAATCTCACACGTCTGTAAGCTAAGGTTTTATTTTTATGAGAGTAGAGTTTTTTTTTTTTAATGCAAATCAATGCAAAAACAAACAAACAAACAAACAAACCAAACCAAAACAAAAAAACAAGCATTACCCAACCATAAATACAGCACATGGAGCACAAAAGCAGGAAAGAAGGAGCTGGGAGAAACGTTTGGATCCTCTTGACAAGTGTAGATTTGTCTTGTCAGTGTCATATGGAAATGATACCTGAGTCTTTTTCTGGAGCTCAGAAAATATGACTGTTCTCAATTCTAAGCTAGGTTCATTAAAAATGCTCAGACAAAACTGTTTTGATGAAAATTTGGATTCACAATTAGATACATATTTTGAAGTCTTTACCATTAATAAAATAAAAGAGATCATGCCTCTTTCTATGAGCTCTGAGAAACCTAAATGAAAACCAGTTCAGCCACAATATCAGTGTTTTTGACAAAGTGAAAAAAATCTGATTGAGGCAATGATAGGCTCACTAAAATGTGTCTGCAGCTGTTCCTCTTTCCCATACTGAGTTTTTATGGCAAAGCCATTGTGTAATGTAGCAAATCTTTTAAATGTTGTTCAAAACCCCTAATCCTTAAAATAAAAATATGGACAGTCTAGGTAAGAACAAATGAATTTTGTCACTTCAACCAGTTAAGCTTCAAGGAGTACATGACACAGAAATAAGGTTATTTTTGTATGATGATGCTAAAAATCCTCAGTGGGTTTGCACTATTAGCCGTGCCTGTATAGTTGAGCATACAATCTAAGCACCAACAAAATTTTGTATAAAATGTGTGCCTGAAATATACTTCTAAATAATAAAAATGAATAGTTCAGCTCAGGCCAAAGAATGTAGATGATTAGTGGATGGTGGAGGTTAAGTGAAATTCTCCTGTACTTGTCACACCAAGCACACCAAGCACATGTACCATCATAGATACGATGAATGAAAAAGCAAGTAAGGCGCTTTTTCTCATCATATCTGCGGTGAAACTTAACTCTTGAAAAATACATCCTGAGCAGAAGAACTACCTTAGCAGCTTATTAACTTCCATAAGTCTTTTTTTTTTGAGCCATTCTTGTAGGGATATTAATTGATATAAAATGCTTCTTAAGGACACAAATACATTGTAAAGGATAGGTATTTTTGTGAACATTCTTTTCAAACCATAACATCTGCTGGGGCTTTGAAGCATCCCAATATCATTATTGGCTTTTATATTCAGTCAGCCACCACATTATTTATCTCAGTCAGTGATTATTTGTTTTTGGTTCAGAGAGTTTGTGCAAGGCTGGATTAAGTTTTAATATTAACAGTGTAAATGAGTAGCTAAGAAGAATAAACATTTCCTTTTGGTTATAACTCAAAAACATTTCCACAGGCGTTCATTATTTTCAATACAGGATGGGTTTGGTGTGTAGTGTTTCCAATGTTTCATGGTACTACATAATGTTACTTATTCCAGATGTTGCTTGCTATTAGAAATAAGAAAGAAAGAAACATTAAAAAATGATCTTATTTTTGCAACATCTTGCACTGGATATTGTGCTTGCATCTCTTTGTTTCAAATGATGTAGTTAGTTCTCATTAGTTTTCATTAGTTTGGTGTAAGTCAATGGTATGTAAGTATATAGTATTTTTACTATTACTGTTGTCATAATTTAATGTTAGTGGTCAAATGAGAATCTGACTCAATATAAAGCCATATGCAAAAAGCAATAAGCTGCATACAAACAGAAGAAAACCTATTAAGATTACAAAACTTTTATGGGTGTGCCTTCTTTAAGTGACACAGCTGAACACATTTTCTTTGGTGATACAGCTCAACTAGACTTTTTTTTCGCAATATAGGTACTCTTCCATGTATTCAGCATGACTGACCAGACAGTTCTTAGAGCTGCAAAGCTTCAGCCTAGTGGATGAGTGAGATTTCACAGGATTTGGATGCTGTAGACCCTATTCCCCCATCACAGCTGGCTGTGCTCTCCCAGGTAGGTCAGTTTCTGTCACTTAGCATTAATGTAAAAGGTTTCAAGAACTAGCAGCCAAGGAATACTGTCGTTATATATGTCGTATCTTCATTCCAGTGAAGAATTTTCAGAACCTCTTCAGGCACTTTTTCAGTTTTCTAGGTTTTCTCCCTAGCTATTTCCTTTGGTTGCAGTCACTACATATTATATCCACTGCTTTGGGGAAAAAAAAAAAAAAAAGAAAAAGAAAAAAAAAAAAGGAGAAAAGATATTACTTAATAACAGTATATTGTAGTAAAAAGATCCTACCCTTTACAAGTATTTTCAAGAGCAAAACACTTATAATGAATTTTCACAGGTAATAGGGGCTTTTGCTATTATTCTCAACCTAATGCAGTCTTAAATAGCAGCAGTGATAGTTCCTTGATCTCTTCTCTTTGTAATCTGCTCTTCTGCCCAATTGCTCTTCCCATTAAGGACATTTTTCTAATAGCAAGTCTAAATGTTTCCTCTCTTTGTTTCAGGCCATTGCTCCTTATTCTACCAGAAAGTATTTATATTCTGTGATCATTTCCCCCTAGAGTCTCTGTGTTTTCTAGGCTGTATAAATATTGGAAGCAACCACACTGCAGGGTGTCACTGCATGTGCTGCGGTACACCAGTCCTCTAGACGGTTAGTATCATGCAGGGTATACCACATGCTCCGAGGCAAGCACTATAGGTGTTCCTAGGCTTTTCAGGCTCTTCCTTTCACTGAGTCCTCATAAATGCTTGCACTTTGAGGAGCTGGATTTTTTTTTCTTGTCAGATAATAACAAAAAGTGTTAATTCCCTTTAAAAGTAGCAGGAAGAAACAAACTAACACCAAAACAAACAAACCCAAAGCTCAGCACTTCTCTGTTAGTCTAGTTTAACAAGATTAAAATAACATCTTAGTTTGACTGCAAATCCATGCAGTTTTAATGCAGATCTGTATATGCTGAGGTCATTTAGCAACACTGAACACAGGATATTTTTTCTCAAGACCCAAGGTTTAGTTAGTGTCAGGCAGTTCTGTTAGGATCTCATCTCCTCTTCATTCCATGCTAACCTTTAGTTCTGACAATACAGTTCTAGCCTCTAAAGCTGCATGGGTGGGATGGTCCTACTCCTGAATTCTTTATTCAGCCTCAGACATCATTTCTCTCCTCAGTCTGAATCCCAGGCTCCCCTACTCCCTTGGTCCTTCCTGTTTAACCTGTCAGATCCTTTCCCCATTGTAATCATTGAATCATTGAATGGTTTGGGTTGGAAAGGAGCTTTAAAGATCATCTAGTCCAACCTCTCTGCCATGGGCAAGAACCCCTTTCACTGGATAGGGTCACTCAATGCCCTGCCCAACCTAGCTTTGAACACTTGCAAAGATGGAGCACCCACAAGTGTTTTGGGCAACCTTTTCCAGTTTCACTACCTTCATTATAAAGAATTTCCTGACATCCAATCTAAATCTACCCTCTTTCAGTTTAAAGCCCTCTACCCTCTTTCAGTTTAAAGCCCTTGCTCCTGGTCCTGCGACTACATGCCCTGGTAAAAAGTCTTTCTCTGTCCTTCTTATAAGCCCACTTTATATATTGAAAGGTTGCAATAAGGTCTTCATAGAACCTTCTCTTTTCCAGGCTTAACAATCCCAACTCTCTCAACTTTTCTTTGTAGGAGAGGTGCTCCAGCCCTCTGATCTTTTTCATGGCCCTCTTCTGGACCTGCTCTAACAGGCCGATATCTTCCTTGTATTGGGGACCCAAGAACTGAAAGGATATATAAGGGTATAACTCCAGGATATTTTATTTTCTCTTTTATTTCCTCATTACCATACTAATCTAGGCCTTGTTCTTACCCCCTCCTACTTCACTCAGACATCTTTCTTTGTGCATGGGGAGCCTTGAAAGTGCAAGAAGGGATATGCTTGATCTCATTTCTGATATCACAGCAGCCTGCAAGAACATCTGGAAGAGGCTAGAATATGCTATGTAACCATGACCTTCCATGATTGCAGCAGCCAACCTAGCAACTGTGCAGAGTGTACAAAGACTGGCATTTTCCAGACTCACAGTGGAGCCACATATGAACAGTTAATGGGAAAGAATGACAAAAGGCACATCCCTGAAAGGAAATGCTGCAGCACCACTTCAAACCTTAATACCCTGTTCTTAACCATGAAGGTGTTAAGACAGCTAAATGATAGAATTTTACTCACAATGAGTATTGGCAAAATGATATGTTTTCCTTAATCTCTTTTTAGGCTAATCTATAAAATCCAGTAATACTCTCCTCCTCATTCTCTTTATGGCACAATTCTATTTTTACTAACATCTATGGAAAACAAAACAAAACAAAACAAAACACCACTGGATTCCAAAATACATATTTGATATACCCTTACTGGAGGTGAGTGGGGAGTTTGATTTGGGTTGTCCTTCTTTTCAGTATCACGAACTTGCATTGAGAGCTTTATGGTAGACATGAGAGTCTTGCCTAAAGTACAGGGAGTAGTTTAAGACTAGCCATTGGGGAATACTATCACTTAAAAAAAAAAGCTATTATTTGTTTCTACTGTATCCATATTTCAGTTTAGCCCTCTAATATATTACAAAATGAGCAAATAATTAGGCATGATAGTCTTTTAGGGAGGGGATATTTTTTGCTCCCTAAGGTGATAATTAACAAAGGGCCTTATGCTTACCATAAACTGTTAACCTGTCATTGGCTTCCCTAACAAAAACTAATACCTTGATCTGAGACAATATTGCAGTATAGATATATCAGAGAAAAGTGAGGGAAAGGACAAAATCCTGCACAAGGTTCTTACTCAAGAAAGGACCAAGGGAACTAGACAAATCTTTCTCAGTAAGACTTCTGATCTTTGTCATTCAGCTTTGCGCCTTGTAATTTATAGGTCTCGTCACTGAGCTACTATGTAAATGCTATCGGTTCATTTATGTCTTAATTACCGATGGAATTTCCTTCACCTACTTGGTCTGAAATTGTTGATGTGTTGTTTTTTTCCACATAGATATTTCTAGTTAAGTGGCTGGTGATGACAAAGGCATTGAAAATATGTCCATTTTGAAGAATATGACACTGACAGGCGCTAACATAATATCTACAGGATTTTACAAGATTTCTCACAAGCAAGCAGTATCAACATTAAAAAAAAATGCATCTTTTCTCTTTAATAATAAAGTAACCTTTGCCTTCATTTTCTTGAGAATATCTTCCTTACTTTGTGACAAACAATGGTTCCTACATAAATTTACTGACCTCTGTACAGATGATCATGGAATTCTCTGTTTTCCTTTATGTAAATTCCTATAGCAGAATAAATATTTTGAGAGCAAAAATCTCCACAGTGGGGATAAAATTACTATTTATGAATATACAAGCTTGTAAAGTAAATCCATCAAGTCATTCAACTCACTCAACAGTCAGAAACCGAATATAGTTTGATTAAATTTCCTCGATGGATTTTTAAGAAAAATATCAGTTCCAGCATATAGTGCATATAAGCAGTTGGACTTAAGGCAGTTTGTGTAAATTATTGTGGTATCTCATTGTGTTATCAAGAGAAAGAATATGTCTTTTTTTGAAAGCTAATATATTTTCAGCAAAGAACTACAGTTTGTACCTGCACAAAAAAGCTACAGTAATACACAAAAGTAGTATTTCAAGTGCACAGGTTAGATTACTTTAACAAAATGTTAAGTACATGTAAATTGCACTTATAACTCTCAAATAGATTTACATTGCCATAGAAAAGCATTACAGAAATAAATAGTTCTTGAGAAATTTGATGAAACAGAGGGACCAAACACCAGAATGTCATAAAAATTAGTTTAATAGGGGATGATAGGCTTCCTACTCAAATTCTGGAGTGAGTTCCCATAAGGACTGCATCAGTTACTGAAATACTACTGCTATCTTGCTGGAATTCCAGCTATCTGTGTGGTTCACAATGCTGAGGTGTAGGTGCTTAGAGTTCTCAACACACTGTTACCTCTTACTCATTCAGGGCAGAATAGTAGAGACCTACATTGTAGATGCCTTATGCTTATCTAGTTGAGTATAAAGACAGTCAAGACCTTACGTTTCAGAAGTAAGTCAGAAACATTGCCCCCCAAATGCTATTTTGCTCCACTGATGGAGTCAAGTGACCGAGCTCACCTATAGCTGTTGAAACCCTGTAAGTCTAGATTTAAGTAAGATAAATCCTCCACTATAGTATATCTTGCATGTGTGATTTTCTGCAGAAGGAGGAGACAAGCAATTGCAACAGCCCTATTTGTGGTCCTATTCCTCTCTGCTAGGCTGTCCTCTGTTATTTTTCTTTGGTTTGTGAGGAGTCACTTCCCTGACCAATATTACCATTAGACCCAGTAGAAAAGGCTGATTACCTAAAGTGAATCCTGATTCTATACAATCACATAAAGGTCTGCTTCTCAGTTACACTAAGCACCAACAGCTCATGTGCCTTCAGAAGAAAACTGAAATATCCAGCTGTGAAAATTTTGCCCTAAGTCCTTGTGATCTGTGGAATGACCAAAAAATATATATATAATAATATTGTAGCCTTTTTAAAATTTTTTAGTACTTTAATTACATAATCTTTCTTCCAGGAGATAGATAGCTGTATCTCACACCACCAGCTTTACCTAAGGAAAGCTATTAGTGCTATCACTTTAACAAGCCTGTATCTCAGAAAAAAAATATCTGCCTTTTTGTTTTCCAAGCTGCACTGAAGGCTGTTAGTTTGCAGTATCCTGCCAGCTTCTTGGCCTTCCTTAGCAGTTCTTATTTATTTTCCCCATTGACTTCAGTGGGAGTTTTTGGCTGTTCTAAATTAACTGTAAATGTTCAGGAAAAAGACCTAGACAGCATTAGTCTGTGTGGCTCAGATGAAGCCATCTGCTCGATGTGCAGCCATTAAGTTAAAAATGAAAATAAAATGACCAACAACGAAACCATGGTCTTTTAGGAAGTATTAAGAGATGGAATAGAAGACACTTTATAGAAGACATTTATCATATGGTCCTATAAATCAATAGTCAGCCTTCGGTTTTGATCTTGCTTACTGCCTGTCAGCACTTCTTACAAAACAGAGAGCAGAAATACAATAAACTGAAAGGAGTTACAGGCAAGTGATCAGAGGCCAGGAAATAATTCCACATGTGGAGAGATTAGGTCTGTTTACGAGGTAGATGAATAAGAGGTGACATGATATAGTTATCATAATATCATAAATAGCGTAAAGCCTATCAGTCAGTTACTCATTATTAGGTTACAATACAAGCAGGAGGAGACACCCTACACCTTAAAAAGAACATATTTAAGATGGTTGGCAATGTTTCTATATTGTATAGCTAATCTTTGGCTCTCTGTACCAGAAAATACTATTGAAGTAAATGCTCTTTAAAAATCACAGTGGATTTAGTAATGCATATAAATGTTCAAGCTTCCTACAAATCTCTGTTAAGAGTGCAAACTGCTGAGGGACAAACCTCAACCTTCAGCCTTCTGAGGACTCAAACCACTTGTGCCTGCTTACCAGCAGGGTGATTGGCAGGCATTTGCCATATTCAGAGAATGGTGGTGGTAAATATCTCCTTGCAATACAGGTGAGTCCTAAAAGAGTGATCACTACAATATGATTCTTATAATAATCAATACACATAGGCTGCTAGGACAATTGTCTGGTATGACTATACATAGACCTGCAGTTTTTTAACTGGGTACGTTCCCTTCACGCAGGAGTAAAAATATGTCAGTGAGGTTAGGCATTCTGCCATATAGAAACATGTCTTGAAAACTGTTATGTATCTTAATTGGACATCCCTAAACTTTATTTTAAACACCTTGGAGTAAGCTTTCCTACCTTTAGAAAGCCCTATCTGCATTATCAAAGTAACACTCATTCCCCCTAATGAGAATGCTGCTCCTGTAGTAGATGATGTCAGGTCTAGAGCGATGTTTGCACTCCATCCCATTAAAACATCCTTACATCCTTTCTATCAGAGCTGTTACAATTTCAGCTTCAGTTGACAACTGAAGAAGGTGACTGAATGGTCTTGTTCTTGGTGTCTGCAGGAGGTTTCCAGATGACTAACATACAGGTTGTATTCACACGGGAAAATCAGTTAGCTAGCTGCATTACATTTATATGACCATGTGCACACAAGCATACCCCATGAACAAAGGTTGCAGACAGGAATTAAGGTTGGTTTGTGTCCATCAAGAGGTCTTGCTCCTTAATTTGCTTTCTGATGTCTGGATCATTTAACTAAAACACAGCCATGATATGATGATGTGAGAAGTGACTGCTAGAACATAAATGATATTTTTCCTTCTTTTCTTTCTTGAATCATGTTTTCAGTTTGCATTTTTCTTCTAAATCTTATTTTAGGAATTAAACAAGGACAATAGTGGGTATCACATACAGAAATACACCCATTGTATTATAAATGAAAATTTGTATTCCTTAATTTTCATATACAAAATAAAATGTTCTACGAGGATTTTTTTATTTATTCATTTCTGCATTCCTGCAAATACAGTCAGTGATCTCACTTTCACTGATCTTGTGCAAACATACTTTTTTCATCAGGAGTTAAAAGCTGTCCATATGCCTTTTGCCTTGCATCTGAAGTCTGGCTGAGTAGCAAACTGCACGAGATAAAACAATATATTGAAATATCTGTTTCACAGCCATGAACATCTGTCTCCTCTTCAAAAGTAACGTAGTGTAATCTGGATATATATTCCCAGAGTGGAACTTTGGTAATTCAGATTAGAAGCAATTCTTGATGTTTTAAGGAGCCTGTTTATTACAAAAACAATTACACATCCCACCAGCACAGTACACAGAAAGGGAGAAGAAGAAGTTTATTTAGCAAGAAACCTCCTGGCAGATGCCAGCACAACTGGGGCAGCTAAATTGGCTTGTATCAATAACTCTTTCAGCCAGCTTGTAAAAAATCCTTCTGGGGCTAAGCATATTCAGGCTTACCAACCACCCCAAAATTCCATGAGTGGTTTAAGCATACTAGTTCATCTACTTTTTCCCCAAAAGGTTTTTTTAGCATTCATAACTGCTCTTGATTATTGCCTTATCTCCTGTATAGGGAGTTTCTAGATCAGAAAATATTTGTAATTTCAATCCAGTTTCCCAGAAAGCCCAGTCATTTTTGAACAATGTACTGAATAATCCTTACATTCATTGGGCTGTATTGCTGGGCATCAGCATTGATGTATCTGCAGGTTTTAATAGAAGAATTGCAAGTTTAACATTGCACATGGACAGGAAGTCCTTGAGCTTCCTGGACTTGGAATAAAGTCCTTAATTTCCCTCATACTTTCTTTTGCCTCTTTCTCCATACCTGAGTGTTACACAGGTGCAAATTACTACTTGAATTTCCAGTCTCGTTTCATTCAAATTGTTGCATAACCTTTGGATGCTTTATTTCACAAGTCATTGTCCTGTATGTTTCATAGCCAGGTAGAAAGCTTTGAAGATTCTATTTTTAAGAAAATTTAAGCCATTACATTTAATTAAGGAATAATATAAATATAGTTCAAGTGGTATTTTCAAAAACTGTGTTCAGAGCATGCATCCTATAGACAGTACCTTTAAAAGAAACCTGGCTTGCATCAGCAATTAAAAATAAGAATTATGAGATATACTTTTTTATTCCCATATTAATGTGCATTGCTCCAGCACCAGTATATTCATCATGAGCAAAATTTTGGTTTATTTTTAGGTTACTGAATTTCCTTAAATAAATGAAAACTGATCTTAGCTGTTTGACTGGCTTGCTTAAATTGTCCCTTTTCATTTACTTAAAGTTAATAACTTGATAAATATTTTGCAGTCAGAAAAGTAATAGTTTATTGTACAGAAGGCCAAATCTTGCTTAGTTACAATTGCGAATAGCCTATTAGTCTTAAGTGCAATTGTGGAGTTGCTGCTGAGAAGAGTTTTGAACTGTACATAATTTTCTGCAAGATAATTTTCCACTATTAAGAAACATAAAATGGCAATTTGTTTACTGAATCTTTTTAAAAAAATGTACTGAATAAAAGTTCCTTAGAATCTCTATTCATCCTGAAACTATCCCTTTATTTTGTAGCGATACTGGCCAGCTGCGCCTTTCATTCATATCAAATTTGGCGTGGCTTGCTCACTGCCCTACAGCAAAATATCTCATTTAGCATGGATTTAGTTTTCTCACCATAAGTAAAAACATTAAAAATTATGATTAATACTATTTCATGTGTTTCATTTTAAAAATAAACAGGATACATTTACTTCTAAAGAATTTGCAACCATAATAATCTGACCTGTGGAAGCCAAACTACAAAATATTTCCCTCTGCTTGATTTTTGTTTGTTTGTTAGTTTTTTCTCAAGATATCACTTTCAACATCAGGTATTCAATATTACTTAAATACTTTTATACAAACAGCCTAGGAAAAAGCCTATCCCAAGACAGTCCATTCCAAGATTAAAGCTCTCACTGAAATCTGTGAATACATTAAATAGGAACTAATTTTTCCCATCTCAATGACTAACACAAGCCTTACGCCTCAAGGAAGTCACAAAGCTGATGCACCAGAGAACAAAGGACACTTAGAAGACACAAAGAGAAGCAATTATTTGGGACTTTTTTCCTTCTCTCTCATACATGATCAAAGGTTGGAGAGGCCTGAGCTGCTTCTCACTGCAGTCAATGGGTAGGGTCCTCCAGCCTTTGCCAACTCAGTGGCTCTCAGACAAAAGTGGCAGGAAGTGAAGGAAGACAGTTTTTCTGCCATCAGTAACGTGGAAGTGGACACAGCAAAGAAAAAGAGTGAGACAGGGTTGTGTAGGAGCAAAGAGAATATATTTAGTATATAGTAGACCAAGGGGTACAAACAGAAGCCACAAAAATAAGGAGCCAAAGTGCCTGATAAAAAATATGGAAAACAGCAGCTATAGTAAAGTTGTGCTTGTATGTTCAGTAATGTTTAGATGTAATGTGATTCAAACAAAACCAGAGAGCCGGCATAAATGTAGAGAAGTAGATCCAGTCTAAAAATCAAGCAATATCAGAAATAAATACAATACTTTTGGCTATTTTCTTTAATCACTGTTGCTGATTTAATGACAGTCCAGATAACTTCAAAAACAAAAACTCCTTCCTTCACAACACAATAATTAGATGTATTTATTTCTTGAGTGAGCAAAGACCCATGTCTCAGAAAAAATAGCAAAGAAGTAAATGAGATTCCTAAGGAATACAAACTATGTACATGCAAATGTGCTTAGTTTGGCTGATATTTTTAAGTTTGAATCCATCACATTTACATTTTAGAAATATTCTTTATGCAAACATCCCACTTCAAGTTGCAGTACTGTCACGATTTAAATAAAGTTCAACTTGATTAAGAAAAAAAAAAGGGGGTATGGGAAATGACTCTGATGATTCAGCTTCATTGATTTCCCTTGAAACAAGCACACAAGTAAGGCAACAGTTGAAAAAAGATACAGAACCTTCCTGTTTGTTTGTTTGTAATAGAAAGCAAGCAAGCAAGCAAGCAATGCAGAGATTTCAGAGACAACATCCTAGGTTAACATGGGGCCATATTTCTTGCTGGCTGTCTTATAGGTGGTAAGAGCTTAACATTTCTTGATGCAATCAAGAATATCTTCATTATTCATTTCTATATTTTATATATATATATAAAAATAAAGATATTAAAGAATATCTTTAAGCTAAAATGCATGGAAAGTCACTTGGTCACTTGAGTAGACTTTGATCATGCTTGTTGTGTCTGAACCAGGTTCAGTTCTACTTCATGAGCATGTGTCTGCATTATGGACCTGTGGTAGAAAATATAATGCACTATAATTGGATATCTTATTTTTGGTCTTTCTCCCAGTATAAAATGCTCAAAATCCACATTTAACTGTAAATTGTACCGTACTGTACAATAAACACTGTTTAAACATATCTCACTTCATTAGTGCTTTTAAAATGCAACTAATTAGGAGATAAAGGAAAAGAGATTGCAAAGTCTGAATGATGTTAACTGTGCAAAGCCTTGATAAAGCAGTTTGAAAGCAATGCTTTGATCTGCTGGGCATTAATTTTGAAAAAAAAAAAAAAAACAAGTTGATTTCAAGTTAGCTGAAATTTTAAAATTTCCTGAAAGATTAGACCCATTTCACTAAAATAAATTAAAAAAAAAAAAAAAAAAAAGAAAAAAAATTGAATACACCAATTGACAGAGTTTCTGCCATTAATAAAAGAGGCTCTCATTCCATTTCAGTGGTTCAGTGTCATGGAGGGCCACCTACTAGCAGGTTCAGTTTTCAGGATCTCTGAGAATTTATAACATGCAAGTCTGTAAATACAATCTGTACAAATTATTTCAGCCACAATAAAATAAACATTTGGAGTGAAATGTAAGCCTTTTTTATCTCTTCTTTGCTTTTCTAAAATGTTAATAAAACACCTGCATGACTGCTGTGAACTCTTACAGCAGGGTGTATAATGGTCGGCTGTCTGAAAGATAAAGAGAATTGCCACTAAAGGAAACCACTGCAGAGGATACCGGAGACTCCTGCACTGGAAAATCAAGTAACAGTCAAAACCAAAAATAAAATGAAAAAAGCATGATTTTTTTGTGGTAGGTTTAAGAATATTTGAAGGGAACTATAGTTGAATGTCACAGACAATATTGCAAAGCAACAAACATTGCATCCTTTGAAGGGACTGGAAATGACGTGGTAAAAAGGGGACCATTACGGAAAAAAAGGGGGATTATTGTGGAACAGCAAAGAAAATTAGGTAATTCCTAAAAATCCAAATGAAGATTATGAGACAAAATCCTCACTGATCAATACCCTGTCAGAAAAAAAAAAAAAAAAAGGTAAATAAATCATACAAAATAAAAAGAGGCTATGGCCAGGAACAAACAGTTGAAAAGTCTTTTTTTTTATTATTATTTTATTTTTATTATTAATAAAATTGTATAACCTTTTAAGCAAATACAGGCCTCATTATTCTAGTCTTACTCAAAGTCCTAAGTGACTGATTTGCCTATGGCCAAACATTTTTTCTTTAATTGATGCCAAGTGCCCACCAACCCAAAAAATGAAAAATAACCACATCCCTCACTGTTCTTGGACTATCAGAGGAAAGAACTATTTATAGTAGCCTAGACAATTTGTTTCAGACAGATGAAAGAGTTCTACAGGCATAAAAACTTTTGCTAATTTAGAAACAAATATCTACATTATGGACAGCTGTATTAGTTTGTACTTTTAAAATACTAAAAATCGACTGATAACTCTTAGTGCAGTATTTGTATTCAGCTCTAACAGACCGAGAGGCCCACTTCCATTTTAGGAGTGCTGTGAAGGCTAACAGTGGGATTCAGTTTCCTAATCTGGCTACATCAGGAGGAGTTAGAGAGCTAAATCTAATTCCCACTTTGCTCAACATCCATCTCGCCTTGAAGGTCTCCCCGTGTATCTTACCTCAGCAGCCACACAGATGAGAGAGGGAAAAGTCCCTTGACAGCTAAATTGTTCCTCTTGCACACGTACAGGATTAGCCTCTCTGCCAATTTAGCTATTATCTGTCTAATCCTCATTTTTGAATAATCTTCTTCATGTCATGCATTGAAGTCCTACCCAAGCCTCCTAATCAAGTGAGGGCCATAACTAGTTCACTCAGAAGATCCAGTTGGAAGGTCTGCAGATCTTTCTGGGAATGAATCTTGATCTTAAAAATACTCATTTTCTCCTGGACTGTCAGATAACATGAATGGAGCCAAGCGGACGAGATATTTCTTTGTGAAGGCAGGTGTAATGTTTGAATATGATTCTGGGGTTCAGTGGGAATATGATGTGAAAGACAAGGTTTTGGGAGAGGTGTGTCAGGTACACATGGAAAAGGCAGGAATCAACATAATATAGGGGGAGGCTGACAGGTAGTAGTACAAAAAAGCAGGAGGAAATAAGAACTTAGACACTTTAACTGTCACATCTGCACTGAATCATAGGATTAGATCCACAAAGAGATTAGTGGCTAGATGGAAAAATCCACCTTTTACCTATGTTTCATAACCCTTAGCCTGACAACCTTACAGTATTAGGATATACTTAACGCTGAAAGCAGGCAGTGCTCTTAGGTGATCACCTTTCTTAAAGTCCAGAAGGGTGCTGGTCTTGGCCTTTTTGTGGACTCATCCAAATATAGGGCTGTGGTAGTTTTACCCTGCTGGGCAGCTGAACTTCAACACAATTGTTCTCTCACTCCCCCTCATCAAAGAAAATGAGGAGAAAATATGTAGAAAAGAGTTCAAGGGTTGAGACAAGGACAGGGAGATCACTCAACAATTGTCATCACGGGCAAAACAGACTCAATATAAGGAGATTAATATAATTTACTGCCTATCACTAAAAGACTAGAATGGTGAGAAACTAAATACAAACTATTAATGCCTTCCCCCCCCCATCCACCCTCTTCTACATCCTCCCCAAGTGGCGCAGGGGAATGGGGTCTTCGGTCTGTCCCTGATACTTTGTCTCTGCCACTCCTTCACAGTCACTCTCTGCCCCTGCTCCACATCGGGTCCCTCCCACGGGATGCCGTCCTTCCCAAACTGAGCCTGCGGGGACTGCCTGCAAGCAGCAGCTCTTCAAGCACTGCTCCCACACAGCTCTGTCCCACGGGGTCCATCCATCCCCCAGGAGCAAACTGCTCCAGCATGGGTCCCCCATGGGTGGGCGGCAGCTCCCCCCAGACCCCTGCTCCTGCGGGGGCTCCTCTCCACGGGCTGCAGCTCCGGCCCGGGGCCTGCTCCTGCGGGGGCTCTCCATGGGCCGCAGCCTCCTCCAGGCCACATCCACCTGCTCCACCGGGGGCTCCTCCACCCATGGGGGGGCTGCAGCGTGGAGATCTGCTCCATGTGGGACCCATGGGCTGCAGGGGGACAGCCTGCTCCACCAGGGGCCTCTCCACAGGCTTCCAGGGAACTGCTGCTGCGTGCCTGGAGCACCTCCTGCCCTCCTGCTGCTCTGACCTTGGGGTCTGCAGGACTGGTTCTTACTCCTCGCTCTCCCAGCTGCTGTTACAGTACAGCAGATTTTGTTTCCCTTTCTTAAATCTGCTTTCACGGAGGTGCAACCAATATTGCTCATTGCCTCAGCCCTGGCCAGTGGCAGGCCCCTTTTAGAGCTAGCTGGAGCTGGCTGTGATCTGCCATGGGGCAGCTTCTGGATTCTTCTCACAGAGGCCACCCCTGCGACCAGGCCCTTGCCATGTAAACCCAATACAAGGGCTGGTTAGTGCAAAGGAGTGAGTCAGTATGTGACTTTCAAGATGCTGGAGAAGTTTGCAGAATATGAAAATGCACAGGGGTGTTTATAAACTGGGTTTTGTTTATTAAACAAAACTGTGCTTTGGTTGCCAGTACAGTTTGATCAGAGCTGTTCCTTTGGTCTTTGCTCAGACTCTCCACTTCTTCCTTCTGCTGCACAGATTCAGTAAAAAGGGTGAAGGTGAGGACTGGTACGGTGTACAGCCTGAGAGGGATACATAAGGCCCCATGTTGTCCTGCCATGCAGGACAGGCTCAAAAGAAAGCTGCATCCTTGAAGTGATGGTCTTGCCTCCTGAAATGCTTCTCCTTGGAATGGAAGGAAAGGTGGTTTTATCCTGCTTGTGTCTCTGTAGTGGTTCAGCCTCGGCAGGCAGCTAAGTGCAACATAGCCACATGCTCACTCTCCCCAGGTGGGATGGTGAAGAAAATCAGAAAGGTAAAAATGAGAGAACTCATGGGTTGAGACCGTTTGCTAGGTAAAACAAAAGCCGTGCACACAAGCAAAGCAAACCAAGGAATTCAGTCACTACTTCCCGTTGGCAGGTGTTCAACCACTTCCAGGAAAGTATGGCTCATTATGCATATCAGTTTCTTGGGAAGACAATGCCATCACTGAATGTCCCCTCTTCCCTCCATCTTTGCTCTAACTTTTATTGCTGAGCATGATGTCTTATTGTATGGAATATTCCTTTGGTCAGTCTGGCTCAGCTGTCCTGCCTGTGTCCACTCCCAACTTCTTGTGCACCCCTGGTCCCCTTGCTCACAGGACAGTGTGAGAACCAGGAACGTCCTTGGCTCTGTGTAAGCACTGCTCTGCAACAACTGAAAACATCAGTGTGTTATCATCACTATTTTCATCAAAAATCCAAAACACAGCATTGTGTGAGGCTCTACAAATAAAATTAACTCTGTCCCAGCCAAAACCATGACATTCTCAAAGTAACCCGGAGTCCACAATGCAAACAGATATCCCTGGGGTCACCTTCTGACTTCTTAGACTGCTGCTGTAGCCAGGCATGTCCTCCCTTCAAATGTTAAAATAGGTCTGCATCTTCCAATTTACATATTTACACATTAACTTTTCAGGAGGCATGAGACACATACAAATGCATGTTGAGGCCTTTCATGAGGCCTCTAAAGAAACATGCCAAACCATTGGCTTTACTTCGGCTCAAGCTGCTGAAAAAGTCCAGTGAGTTTGTAAACCACCTCTTTTCTAGCACACCTGCCTCCCTGTGAGAATTCAGAAGTACAATAGTTTGCTAGTTTCAACCATCATGCCCCCTCCCCAGTCAAGATAGTTTTATCATTAAAATTTCTTCATATCATGGGACATCTATGTGACTTCTTAGGCTTTCAAGCACAGAAGTTACTTTTGAGAACAGAGCACAGCCCTTTGCACTCCTTTGACCAAATTCTGACGGCTAAGGTCTAGCACTGTACAAGAACAAACTAGATTTTTGTTACATAAAATAAAGGCTGCCATACTTTTTATTGAACTAGGATATCAGTTAGATTCCTAAGAGCAGTTGTAATAGAATCAAGTTACAATGTCAGTGTGATAAAAGGTATCACATCATTACTTTGTCCTTTTTACCTTATTCATTCACAGATTGAAGTTCCCTGGATTTCTGTCAAAAGAATTGGTCTTTTAAGAATAGAATAGACCAATGTCATCTTTATACAGTTTGGGAATTCATCTTGAGTAGCCCAGAGATTAACAATATCAGTGATAATTGAGTCAAAGGCATCTATGGAATACACTAACAACAAAATAGACCAAGGAACAAAAGACGGGTAATTCAACAGCACACAACTGCTGAATAATCATTTTAACCTTACTAAGGGTCAGGATGGCAAATAAAGTAAATAAAAAATGAATGGGTCTAAAGAAAGGCAGAGGGAAGGAACAGTAACATTCTCAGGGAACTAGGCAATTTTGAAGAAATATGTGTGCAGAACAGAAATTGTACAGCTGTTAACAGGAAAGAAAAATCAATTTTACACTATATAAAGAGATACATTTACATCATTCTGACTATGTTAGGAAAGGATTAGAATTTCACTTTCTTCAAAGCATTTTTGCAATGTGTCATATGACTCTTCCTTATCTGATGATCATGATGATGCATAAAGAACAGCACCTCTCAAGCAACACTCTATTCAGTAACAGACCACCTTGTCTCCCTCAGCTTCCTGGCTGCCAGATCTCATGTCTTTGTTTTCCATAGGTAGATTTAATTAAAGCAGGAGAATCAGAGCTATAAAGGTTCACAAACAGTAACTAAAGGTGAAAAAACAAGTGGGGGAGGAGAGTAGAAAATGCACATGTATTCAGGACCTTATAGCATAAGATAGGCAGATCAAACATATTATAGGCAGGAGCAAGTGGTACAAAAGAAAGCAAATCCCAGACAGCTGAATTCAGATGTTGTTGGCGTAGGAAAATACAAGGCACGATTGTAGGAAATACAGGTGTTTCAGAAATGGGGTATTTAAGCAATTTTTACTCTTTCTTTAAATATAGTTTTAAAATGCATCATTCTGATTTGAGTACAGCTACAAAATACACTTGCATATATACAAGAACAGGGTTGGCCAATGCCTATAAGTAAATCCATCCTATATATTCAGACTAGAAGCCTTTCATTTCATTCCATTTCAGCCATTTTAACTTCCCAGCTACTCTATTCATGCTTTCTCAGAAGGGAAGAGCAGCAACATGAATCATAGCTCCAATAACAACTAATTCAGGGAGTCACAGAGGTGGCAGTTGTGAGCCTCTCCCCACATCCTACTCACCTCTTCTTTGGTGTGTATGTGATGGCTTTAGCATATACCTCAGTAACTGTGCTTGCCAAGAAAAGTTCCACAGGAATCAAACTGTTGTTTTGTCAGAAAAAAAAAACATTTTGAATTGTATCTGGCAATGTATAGAAACCAAATACAACTACAGGTTCAATTATAGTCTGTTCTGCCTGGGAAGCAGGTCTATGGGAGTGGATAGCCATGCTCTCCATCAATGACATTTCCTGATTACTTTCAAATACTGTCAGAGATACAGAAAACAGCCTGGAGGCAGTTAACTGTAATGAGCTGCATATTAGAAGAAATACATTCATCTGAGTCCAAGCAAAGGCACTGTTGACTAATGGGGAATTATATTCTTTACCATTTCCACCTGTTTACTACCTCAGATCTCCACTACTGCTATTTTCTCTTGGATGGATATTAGCCTTCCTCCTTTCTTTCTTACCCTATGTGATATGGACGCTGGGAGTTGCAGAAGCTCAAAGCAGTGTGGAAGCAGGGCCAATTTTGTAAGACCAACACATGGGCAATGTGAGCTGAACTGCTACAGATAGTCCTTGATAAAAGCTCTGTTTAGCTAAGATGCACTTTGTATGTTCAGAATGAGCCCATGTAATCTGTTATTGTACTACTGTAACTTGCAATAGGCAAACATTTATAGCAGTCAGTGGAGCAATTCTAGATTTAAAGTTTGACACAGAAGCAAAAACAGGGCTAGAGCTGATAAGTACAAATGAGTGATTTTCAGAGTGGTAAACACTAATAAATAGTAAGAAAGGTTTATCTTAAGGTATATAAACAAAGCCAAGCTGTTAAAACAAAACAAAACAAAACCAACAACAAAAACCTGCAATCCACACCCAAGATTATATATCTTTATATATATATAGATATATATATCTTTATATATTACTTCTGATACCTTATATTCTTTATAGTCATCCTATAAAAAGATGTTTCCTAAATGTGTAACAGCCTGGATAAATATACATCACTTCTGTATACAACCCTTCCATTTCCTTCCTACCTTTTTCTTCCTTCCCATGCATTTTTCTTGTCTTCTGCTTAATTTATTCTAAGATGTGGTCAGTTATTCAGCAGGGCTGCTGTCATCAGTTTATGCCAGTTATTGCCTCAAGCTTTTGCTATAAATTTGTAAAACGTATTCTGATCACTTTGACAGTGAGGTTTTAGTAAGTGACTAAAACCCAGGTTCATTCTGGGAGAAAAACAGATCCCCCCAGTTTCTACACATTAACCACAGGAGGAATATATAATGTAGGTACATCACTCAGAAGAAATACAACTTCAGGCTTGGGCACAATTTAGTGGGAGCTTGTTTTCATAGAATCATGGAATCATAGAATATCCTGAGTTGGTAAGAACCCACAAGGATCAGTGAGAACAAATCCTGGCTCCACACAGGACCACCCAATAATCTGTGAATGTTGTCCAAACACTTCTTGAACTCCAGCAGGCTTGGTGCCTTGACCACTGTTCTGGGGAGTCTGTTCCAGTGTCCAACCACCTTCTTGGTGAAGAACCTTTTCCTAACACCCAGCCTGACCCTCCCGTGTCTGAGCTCCATGCCATGCCCTCGGGTCATGTCGCTGTCCCCAGAGAGCAGAGCTCAATGCCTGCCCCTCTGCTCCCCTTGTGAGGGAGCTGCAGGCTGCCATGAGGCCTCTCCTCAGTCTGCTCTGCTCTGGGATGAACAAACCAAGGGACCTCAGCTGCTCCTCATACATATTGCTCTCTAGACCTTTCACCATCTTTGTAGCCCTCCTTTGGTCACTCTCTAATATAAGTTTTATGTCTTTCATATATCATGGTGTCCCAAACTGCACACAGTACTTGAGGTGAGGCCGCACTAGCACAGATCAGAGTGGAACAATCCCTTCCCTTGAGTGGTTAGCAATGCTGTGTTTGATGTACCCCAGGGTACAGTTGGCCCTTTCATCTGCCAAGGCATGCTGTTGGCTCATATTCACCTTGTTGTTCATCAGAACCCCCATATCCCTTCCTGTGGGCCTGCTCTCCAGCTTCTCATCTCTCATCCTGTATGTATATTCAGGATTGCACCGTCTCAGGTGCATATTCTGACACTTGCTCTTGTTCTGTTTCAGAACAGAGAACCATATCAAATATGAAGTCATTTCAGTGGGTATGCATTATTTAAAGGTGTACACTAAAAGAAAAAAAATGAATGAATGCTGAATGCACGAATAGAAAAGAGCATAGCATCTGATATCTAAAAAGGTAAAAACATCGTTATGATAGGTGCTATCTTATTTCTATGAAGACAAATCATTTACAGCTAGTAGCATTGCAGCTAGTTATTAAGTAATGCATAGCATGAACAGAAAAGTACCAATTATCAGAGTACAAAATAACATGCAACAAAGCCAGTTATTAGCATAAAGATAGCAGAAGTTAAACATAAACCGAGGAAAGCTTACCCCAAGTTAATGAACTAGCATATAGGTGAGTTAAAAGCAAAACAAATTATGTCATAATCATAGAATCATAGAATCATTTAGGTTGGAAAAGACCTCTCAAATCATCAAGTCTAACCACCAAATCACCAGCAGAGCTTCAGCTCCATCATAACACTCTAATCATGAGAACAATAGCACGTCAGTTTGACATGCTCAGAAGTCAAGTCATATCTCTGTCTTGCAATGCAGCAATAGGGACTTTTCTTCTGCTTTCTTATGCCATGTTAAGGTACGCTCTTTCACTGTGTGTTTAGTTCAGTAGTCAGGTATGGTATAGCTCAAAGGTCCCAATCCAGTAGAAAAGTTCTAACCTTTGTAGACTGTGAATGGCTTCTCAACACAGAATCCCTAGCTGTAGTATGATTTTTTTGCAGCTGAAATCTGTTTTTAGCTTTGACTTAATTACCCCAAATTTTCCTTTGACTCCATGATTCAAGACAAATAGAACAAGGCAATTTATTTTAAGCATTTGGGTGAAACTTTACATTTTAACATTCTCCATAAAAATCAATGCTAAGAAATTTGTATCAATATCTCAGGCCTCCAAAGACTTAACCCCAACCACAGTCAGGAGGCGTGACTGGCAGCCACCTCCTCAGAAACTGCAGAAGAATGCTTGCTTAATGCTCCGGAAGGCAGAATTCCATTGCTATCACAAAAACACAAGCTTGAGGAACAGATGACTCTGAGGTATTGGCATAACAATCTTTCAATTCTACATGTATATTATTTTAGTGCAGTGTTGCCAGGTTCTGGGTTTTGTTTTCATTTGAACAGTCATTATAATGATTTGAAGTAGGCTTTAAATCTTAAAGGATTTTTCTCTCAAATGAGCAATGTCTACATTTTACAAGATAAGTTCCTTAGGAGGAGTTTGCACTTGAAGTGGAAACTGATAATAATAGTTGACTCCAAAGAAGATTTCTAGGCATTTTTGCAAAGTATTATCCTTTTGAAAGAAGATATAGTGGACATGTTTTTATACTAATTTAAAGAACATGGTGGAATGTTTAGCCCATTGAAAGATGCAGCTAATTGATCTTAGAGGAAATATTAAACTCTCATAACAATGGAAATTAAAAATATAGACTAAATGTTGAATGTTTTGTAATTCCCAAGTCAAATCTGCAAAACTGTACATATTGTAGGTTTTGAGATTTATTTAATTTTTAAGTTAAAAATCTGTCTAACAGCCTGTGCTAAGGATAGTGAATTGGTAAAGATCATTTACTTTTTAGGCAAAAATGGAAGATAAATTGACTTCTTTATTCTGTAAGACTGAACATCTCCAAAGAGATTTTAAATGGAGCCTGTTGTCTTACTAATTTGCACACCATGCTTTTTACTTTATGGTTTTTATTTATTTATTTATTTATTTATTTATTCTTGATTGAAACCTTGGTCAGGAACAGTTTAAACCCTAGTAGTTGCTAAGCATAACTCTAGGCCAGCATGTGCCAAATATGCCACAGCACGAAGTCTTTAGTTGTCATCCAGCATACTGTGTGTAAGCAATTGGCAAGCTTCTTCTCCCCCTACCTCCCAGGACTTTTGTTATTGAATTGCCACGTAGTGTATCTTTGCCTAATTGAACTCATTACTTAAGAGACTACTTTGTCTACACAAGTATTCAGAAAATATTATTCCTGAGTAACCATGTTTATATTCTTATGCTGGAACAAGAATGGGCTAGATAACATAACCAGATAAAATAATGAATAAACAGGCTCTAAAAGATGTTCTGCCATCTTTGCTGAATCTAGAGATACCCCTTAGAAAATCTACAAGGACCAATTCTCTTCTCACAAATGAGAGTTGGAGGACTAAGCCCATCTACCCAGGAGCATGGCATGTGAATTATAAAACCACATCAGAGAAGTCAAATCCATAATGGCAAGAGAAAAAGATGCTGGAAGTAGCAGTCCAATGAAGAATTAGTTCAAAAGACTTTAAAAATAGATTCACAGAATCACAGCATCGTAAAATAATAGAATCATAGAATGGTTTGTGTTGGAAGGGATATTAAAGATCATCTAATCCTCTCTCCCCTCTCTCTCCCCCACCCCCCTATATCCCACCATGGGCAGGGACATCTTCCACTAGACCAGGCTATTCAAAGCCCCATCCAACCTGGCCTTGAACACCTCCAGGGATGGGGTATCCACAACTTCTCTGGGCAACCTGTTCCAGGGCCTCACCACCCTCATCATAAATAATATCTTCCTTATATCTAATCTAAATCTACCCTCTTTTAGAACCATAGAACCATAGAATGACTTAGGTTGGAAGGGACCTCAAAGATCTTCTAGTTCCAGCCCCCCTGCCATGGACAGGGGTGCCACCCACTAGATCAAGTTGCCCAGGACAACCTTCTCTTTCACTAGCCCCAGAACAGCACAGAATGTCATCAGGGGAAATTCTTCCGTATTTAAATTAAGGAAACCATTACTCCTTGTCCTGTCACTACACTCTGTGACAGAGTTCCTCATCAGCTCTCTTGTAGGCCCCCTTTAAGTACTAAAAGTAAGTACTACTGCTGTGAGGTCTCTCTGGAGCCTTCTCTTCTCCAGGCTGAACAACCCCAACTCCCTCAGTCTGTCTTCATAGAAGAAGTGTTCCAGCCCTTTGATAATCCTTGTGGCCCTCCTCTGGACTTGTTCTAATAGTCCATGTCCTTTTTGTGCTGGGGGCCCCAGAGATGAACACAGTACTCTAGGTGGAGTCTCACAAGCACAGAATAGAGGAGGAGAATCACCTTCCTCAACCTGCTGGCCACACTTTTTTTGGTGCAGCCCAGGGTATGGCTGGCTTTCTGGGCTGCAGGTGCACACTTCCAGCTAATGTTGAGCTTCTTGTTGAGCAACACCTCACAAATCCTTCTCCTCTGGGCTGCTCTTAATCCGTTGTCCACCCAGCCTGTATTTATGCTTGGGAGTGCCCTGGCTCTGGTGCAGGACCTTACACTTGGCCTTGTTGAACATCATGAGGTTCACACAGGCCCACCTCTCCAGACTGTCCAGGCCCCTCTGGATGGCATCCCTTCTGTCCTCTGTGTCTACCACACCACCAGCTTGGTGTCATTGGCAAACTTGCTGAGTGTACACTCAATCCCACTGTCCATGTTGCTAATAAAGATGTTAAATAGAGCTATGTAAAGGTGTGCTGGAGTACACACACAAAAAAGTATATTTCTATCTTCAGTATATAAATATCTGTCCTTGCAGTCTTTGCCATTACCCCAGACTGAACGTGGCCAGTGCAGGAGGTTGGGGGCACCCCATCAACCAGCAACACTTTCCCAGGCAATTTTAATGTGGGCTGAAGGATATGCTCCCACACAATGCCCAGGCTGGGTTTATAGGGTTATGTGGGAGTCAGGCCAATCCCATTGACTTTGGATGTAACCATCATTTTTCAAGGGAGTGAGAGTCTTGGAATTGGTATGGATGCAACTTTTGTTGGGCCAGGTAGCCTCTAGAATGGGTGCAGGTCTGTTACATTCATTAGTATAGATATACCTTGTACATAACATATTTGCTCCAGTATGTACTGTTAATTATAGCAGAACAAGTGCACTAGGATTTATGGTTTAAAAAAAGGCAAATGTCTTGCTCTGGTTAAAAAAATGATATTTTAATCACCAGCACCATTTGATATTTCTAATATGAGTGTAAATCAGGAGTGATTTTGTAGAAATTAGAATAATGTCTGTGTTGGGTAACAGAGATCAGAATGAGGAATTTTATAGTTGTATTATCAGTATGTGCTAATGGCCATTTTCATTTCCATTTGGGAATGATAAGCTCTAGAAATACTGAAGCACAGATTTTTTTTTATTTTTTTTTCTAAGATGCTGGAGCAGGGATAAACTGGAAATGTGCTTGGGATAGTCCCACACACTAGCATTGACTGGACAAGCCTTCTAGTTTTTAGAGTTTCCTCAACCTAACAAATGAACTTGTCAAATCAGAGTAAGTATTTCCTGAGCCAATAGGAAATTCTAATGAGAAGCTGCATGTGGGAGAAACGCTGCTCAGCATCCCCCCAGAACTATTCTTGACTTCAGAGAAGTAAACCCTTGTGGAAAAAATAAAGTTCATGATTCAATAATTGTGTTGTATGTTGTGTTGTTTAAGAGTGTGGTCCTGCTTCTTTATTATATATGTTAAAAACAAAACAAAACAATAAAGTAAATAAAATAAAATCTGATGCTAATGTCTCAAACTCTTTTATATCTTCAGTTGTTCAGCAACAGTTCAGCTCATGTTTGTGCTTAACACCACTATTGTCATGATATCTGTATTGGCTGCTTTTCATGTAGCATATGATCCTTTTATTTTATCTCCTGTTTAGCACTGGAAATATAAAGGTAAAGACAAAAGACAAAATACTGCACTTCTCTGAAATATATTTCTGTCTCTGCACATTATGTGGATAGTTCCATTTTAATAATAGCAAAGTTTGTTTATTATTACATTTTGCTTGTTGTGTAGAAGAAAATTAGCCACTAGTTAAATGTAACTTTGATGTGGGTTTAGGGGAAAATGAGTATTTCAGAAAAGTATGGAAAACCAAGGTAAGTGTGAAAGTCTCCAGTTATATAGCACTTAAGAATGGAACTAGTTATATCTGTAATAAGTACACAGATGAGACTAATAAACTTGAATACATCAATATGCAAGTGAGCAGTAATCCTGAGTGGAAGAAACATTTTGAAATTTTTCAGAGTTTTAGGGTGCTGAGTTTTGCTATATTGATTCTTGTGCAGTATCAATAGTGCCAGAAAGAGAAATGGATTGGAAATAGGCAGAAACATGAATATGGGCAAGATGACATGGCCCTAAAATTAAAAAAAAAAAAATAATTTCCACATCCTACAAAGACAGAAATGTGTTGTGTTAATCTAATGATGCCTTAACAGAAACAGATGAAGGACATGGTCATGTACAGCAAGGCAAAGAAACCAGAGAAATGAGCATAGCAGTGCTACGTTGCAGAAGAGAAAAAGAAGAAATGTCATAACAGAAGAAATCTTGGCAAACTTCTTCATGACGGTAGTAGGATAGGGGACTAGGAAAATTGTCAGCTGCAGAAACTACCAACCTCATTTGATAATCTACCTTCTGTGAGGTTGGAATGCAGATACTGTAATATGTCTTGATAACATATATAATAATGTTCTTCCAATGAGTAATACTGGTTGACACTGCTGTTAGTTTAGTTACGTTGTGGAGCATTGAGCTAATGTAAGGGAAAGTACCACATTATTGCCAAAAGCTGGAATGAATGTCACTTTCAATAACACAAAATACACTAGCAACTGTTTGAAGACTTAACTGAATTTTCTTTTAAGCAAATTTTCACAATGCACAGGGAACTTTTTCTGCTACCTATTATGTATATTAGCTGATACCTTATAAATTCTGCTGGTTTCAGGAAATCTGTTTGGAATTGGATTATGGTAGACTAAAACCCATGTGAAGGACTAAATTTTAACTGTTAAGTTATCTAGAAAGATGTGTTGGGAAGAGTCATTTATTGGAAAATGGGCAGATGAAAAGGCAAGTCCCAATTATATTTTACCTATGAAACTCTTACCTGAAAAGGTGTGTTCCACTGTTTGAGGTGTTTGTTTACAAAGAGAATGTTTAAAATGAACGTTTAAAAAAGCAAAAACCCAACCCAAACCTCCCAGATCAGGCACATTATTCAGTATAAAGTGAGAGAAAACAAATGGAAATGTGCTCATATTTCCTGATGATCACATCCTTTTATGTGCACATTTCATTTGCTGCACACATTAGGAAATAGAATAGGAAAAAACAACTGATTGGAAAAACTGGCTGAGTAGCAGGTGCTAATCCATACCTAAGGAAGGCAACAAGCTACAATATGGCTGGTAAACAGAAATGGGTAGTGGAGAGATGTCAGTAACTCCCAGAGGTAAAAGAAAGAGAGGTTTGCCCATCACTGCTTCTACCTTTACTCCAAAAGAGTGAAATCTAGCTTCACTGAGAACACCTTAAACAAATCTAAAACAAAAAAAAATCCTGAAACTCAAAGAAAAAAGACAAGAGTATCAATAGAATTAATTCAGCTAATATATTTAGCACATGAACAGTTGCCTAAGGGGTTGCTTAACATAGTACTGTAAATCAGATAATTATGTATTCTTACATCTAAAAAAATATTAAATATAATTTGCCAATCTGGGAAAAAAATTACTTTCTGTTCAACATCCAAATGATAGCAAACATTATCTTTGGAATTAATTAATTATTTATTTTAACATACTTATATACAGTGAGCGACTCATCCTGATATAATAGTTTGCTTCAACATAAACTAAGTAAAGACTTTTATGAATTAAAGTTTTTAACACATTTGAGACTTAGAAACTTTCCTCACAAGCCTACATAAATATAACCACACTGATGATATGTCTTCTGTTGTAACGATTTTCAAACTGTGTTTACTAAGGGCCAACACCATTTACCGATGTTTTAGTTGTATCTGAGATGGATAACGCTTGAACAAAATAGTCAACACACATTTTGAAATTAATTCTAAGCAGCTAAAGAGATTTTAAACGTACATGTTTATAGGTACATGTATATTATATATTTGTGTATAATAATATATACACACACATTTATTTTAATGTTTAGCTTTAATAGCAAAAAGTACAGTAGAATTCCACTGATAGCAAGATTTGATTCTAGATTATCCATAGAAAATTGGTGCACTTTCTGAAAATCAATACAAGCTCAAAACAAAATGTGATATCAGATAACTCTAAGCTGTAGTCTAAACCTGATAATCAATTTGAACACCTAAATAATTGAATGAAACCCACTAGAGTAATTAGACATTTGATAATGAAGAACCGCCATTGGAAAAATGTTACTGAGTAAAATTTTTTATCAATCCCAAATAGGTGAACATACAACATTTAGGATAAGGCCTCTCAGTCCTGACTGGAGCCTGTAAGTACTACTAGAGTACAAATAATAAATAATAGTACATGTACTGTAAACTCTCTAAAATCAGTGGTAATACCAAGCATTTTCCATCTTTGAAACACTACAGACATAAAATTATTCCTCACAACACCCCTGTGAGGTAGGTACAAAAGTATTTCCCCATCTTTACTGACAGGGCAACTTATCCCAATACTACAAGGTGCTAGCTGACTTGCGGGCGGGGGGCTAGGGGGGTGTTCAGTCCCTGATTCCCAGAGACTACAGACTATTTGTAGTCTAGAGACTACAATTATCAAGCAAAATAAGAGTCTAATCAGAGATTTGCCCACTTCCCTAAAATACATCAGTGGCACAGCCCAAAGCTTTTGGCTTTCTAATATGACACTTTGTCAGTGGATTAAGCCATTCTGCCTTCTGAAAAAAAAAATAGAATACTATATATTGGTGCTACTACATGCACAAACATGTATTTCTCTTTGAATTAATCTGCTGATACCTTTAATATCTGCAAAGGGAAATAATTTTCCTGTTAGTGTCTACATTGCGTAAAAATCTCACAGCCAGATTCTTGTGTTTCTGCTTTTGTACATAAAAGTTACAGGTTCTTTTACTCATTTATATGCAAAGAGACTGATTATTCATTTGATTTCATTCTCACATCAAATTCTGTATCAAGGAACAGTCAACTTTTTTAGACTCAGATTTCAGGACCTCCTTTAAAATAGGGATAATACTGCTGTCTGTACTAAAATATATGTATTATCTTTTCCCTCTTTTAAAAAATAAATCCAGAATGC